>NC_090449.1:487333338-487474338 GCF_031143425.1 Pleurodeles waltl
GTCTGTCTGTGTCTGTCTGTCTGTCTGTCTGTCTGTGTCTGTCTGTCTGTCTGTCTGTGTCTGTCTGTCTGTCTGTCTGTCTGTCTGTGTCTGTCTGTCTGTGTCTGTCTGTGTCTGTCTGTCTGTGTCTGTCTGTGTCTGTCTGTCTGTGTCTGTCTGTGTCTGTCTGTCTGTGTCTGTCTGTCTGTGTCTGTCTGTGTCTGTCTGTCTGTGTCTGTCTGTGTCTGTCTGTCTGTGTCTGTCTGTCTGTGTCTGTCTGTGTCTGTCTGTCTGTCTGTGTCTGTGTCTGTCTGTGTCTGTCTGTGTCTGTCTGTGTCTGTCTGTGTCTGTCTGTGTCTGTGTGTGTGTCTGTCTGTCTGTCTGTCTGTGTCTGTCTGTCTGTGTCTGTCTGTCTGTGTCTGTCTGTCTGTGTCTGTCTGTCTGTGTCTGTCTGTGTCTGTCTGTGTCTGTCTGTGTCTGTCTGTCTGTGTCTGTCTGTGTGTCTGTCTGTCTGTCTGTGTCTGTCTGTCTGTCTGTGTCTGTGTGTCTGTCTGTCTGTGTCTGTGTGTCTGTCTGTCTGTGTCTGTGTGTCTGTCTGTCTGTGTCTGTGTGTCTGTCTGTCTGTGTCTGTGTGTCTGTCTGTCTGTGTCTGTCTGTCTGTCTGTCTGTCTGTGTCTGTCTGTCTGTGTCTGTCTGTCTGTCTGTCTGTCTGTGTCTGTCTGTCTGTGTCTGTCTGTCTGTGTCTGTCTGTCTGTCTGTGTCTGTCTGTCTGTGTCTGTCTGTCTGTGTCTGTCTGTGTCTGTCTGTCTGTGTCTGTCTGTCTGTCTGTGTCTGTCTGTCTGTGTCTGTCTGTCTGTCTGTGTCTGTCTGTCTGTGTCTGTCTGTGTGTGTCTGTCTGTGTCTGTCTGTGTCTGTCTGTGTCTGTCTGTGTCTGTCTGTCTGTGTCTGTCTGTCTGTCTGTGTCTGTCTGTCTGTCTGTCTGTCTGTCTGTCTGTCTGTGTCTGTCTGTCTGTCTGTGTCTGTCTGTCTGTCTGTGTCTGTCTGTCTGTCTGTGTCTGTCTGTGTCTGTCTGTCTGTCTGTGTGTCTGTGTGTCTGTCTGTCTGTCTGTGTCTGTCTGTCTGTCTGTGTGTCTGTGTCTGTCTGTCTGTGTCTGTCTGTCTGTGTCTGTGTGTGTCTGTGTGTGTCTGTGTGTGTCTGTGTGTGTCTGTCTGTGTGTGTGTGTGTGTCTGTCTGTGTGTGTGTGTGTGTCTGTCTGTCTGTGTGTGTGTGTCTGTGTGTCTGTCTGTGTGTGTGTCTGTGTGTGTGTCTGTGTGTGTGTCTGTGTGTGTGTCTGTGTGTGTGTGTGTCTGTGTGTGTGTGTGTGTGTGTGTGTCTGTGTGTGTGTGTGTGTGTCTGTGTGTGTGTGTCTGTCTGTCTGTGTCTGTCTGTGTGTGTGTCTGTCTGTCTGTCTGTCTGTGTGTGTGTGTGTCTGTCTGTCTGTGTGTGTGTGTGTGTGTCTGTCTGTCTGTGTGTGTGTGTGTGTGTGTGTCTGTGTGTGTGTGTGTGTCTGTGTCTGTGTGTGTGTGTGTGTGTGTCTGTGTCTGTGTGTGTGTCTGTGTGTGTGTGTGTGTGTGTGTGTGTGTGTCTGTGTGTGTGTGTGTGTGTGTGTGTGTGTGTGTGTGTCTGTGTGTGTGTGTGTCTGTGTGTCTGTGTGTGTGTGTGTGTGTGTGTGTGTGTGTGTGTGTGTGTCTGTCTGTGTGTGTCTGTCTGTGTGTGTGTCTGTCTGTCTGTCTGTCTGTGTGTCTGTCTAGATGCAAGCGAATTAAGAAATAAAAAAAAGGGGGCTGGTGGCTACCAACCAGTATAGGCATGGTTATGGCCCCCACCCCTGCTGAAGGGGGTTACCGTCTTTCAGCTCTCCTCTACACACTAAAATATCTTATCCCACGGCAAGCAAGAGGACATTTGATTATTTTTCGGTTTTGGTTTTACATTTAAGCCATGAGAGCTTGGCTAACTCTCAAAATCGTCCCACTTGGAATGGTGAGGGCTGCACTTTTTGGACTTTGGGACGCTGCCATGTAGAAAAATCAACAAGACCTAGACATATCTGAAAGCTAATCTTCTGGGTGAGTCCAGGGTGGTGTGCTTCACAAGCACCCCACACCATTTTCTTACCCAAAATGCACGGCAAACCTCCAACGTTGCTGGAAATCACACATTTTTCCCAAATCTTTGTAATGAACCTTCCGGAATCTGCAGGAATCCACAAAATTGCTACCACCCAGCATTGTCCCATCTATACCAATACAAATTCTGCCCCACTTGTCAGCCGAATTTATTTTTATTTTTTTATTTTCTCTTTCAAACTGCCCTTTTGGACCCGCTTTGGTTACCCCTCAATTTCAACATGTTTTTTGCTCTTCCCTGTCACAGGCCCTTGGCCAACCTACACAAGTGAGGTATCATTTTTACCGGGAGACTGAGGGGAACGTTGGGTGGTAGGAAATTTGTCCTGGTGCAGTGATCTCACACTGAAATGTGGGAAAACGTCATTTCTTTTTAGTTAAATTTGAGGTTTGCTGAGGATTCTGGGATGAAAAATACTGGAGCATACACACACGTGACACCTCACTGGACTCCCTCGGGTGTCTAGTTTTCCGAAATGTTTGGGTTTGGTAGGTTTCCCTATATGGCTGCTGACCCAGGACCAAAAACATTGGTGTTCCTCCCTCCTCCCCACACCGCAAAAACAGGTAGTTTTGTATTTGATCATTTTGATGTGTCCAGTGTTTTGAAGCATTTCCTTTCGCGGGCACAAGGCCTACCCACAAAAGCGAGCTACCATTTTTATCAGGAGACTCGGGGAATGCTGGGTGGAAGGAAATGTGTGGCTCCTCTCAGATTCCAGAACTTTCTATCACCGTAATGTGAGAAAAAATTGTTTTTTGCCACATTTTGAGGGTTACAGAGGATTCTGGGTAACAGAACCTGGTGAGAGTCCCACAAGTCACCCCATCGTGGATTCCTCTAGGTGTCTATTACAAAATGCACAGGTTGTGTAGGTTTCCCTAGGTGCCAACGGAGCTAGAGGCCAAAATTCACAGCTAGGCACTTTCCAAAAAACACGTCAGATTTCAATGTAAAAATGTGATGTGTCCATGGTGCGTTTTCGGTTGTTGGCATAAGGCCTACCCATGCAAGTGAGGTACCATTTTTATTGTGAGACTTGGGGGCAATCAGAATAGAAGAACAAGTGTTATTGCCCCTTGTCTTTCTCTACATTGTTTCCTTCCAAATGTAAGACAGTGTGTAAAAAAGACATCTATTTGAGAAATGCCCTGTAATTCACATGCTAGTATGGGGACCCCGAAAGTCTGATATGTGCAAATAACCACTGCTTCTCAGCACCTTATCTTGTGTCCATTTTGGAAATATAAAGGTTTACATGATACCTATTTTTCACTTTTTATATTTCACCAAATGAATTGCTGTATATCCGGTATACAACGAAAACTCATTCTAAGGTGCAGCTCCTTTATTGGCTCTGGGTACCTAGGGGTCTTGATGAACCTACAACCCCTATATATCCCCGCAACCATAAGAGTCCAGCAGACGTAACGGTATATTGCTTTTGAAAATCTGACATGGCAGGAAAAAGTTACAGAGTAAAATGTGGAGAGAAATTGCTGTTCTTTTCACCTCAATTTCAATCTTTTTTTTTATTTTAGCTGTTATTTTCTGTAGGATCTACACAAATGACCCCTTGCTGAATTCAGAATTTTGTCTACTTTCCAGGATCCAGCATTGGTTTCACACCCATTTCTGTCACTAACTGAAAAGAAGCTAAAAGCACAAAAATTTGTAAAAATGGGGTATGTCCCAATAAGATGCTCAAATTGTGTTGAAAAATATGGTTTTCTGAGTCAAGTCTGCCTGGTCCTGAAAGCTGTGAAGATGGTGATTTTAGAACCGCAAACCCTTTGTTGATGCAATTTTCAGGGGGGAAAAAAAAACACAAGCCTTCTTCTCCAGCCCTTTTTTCCCCCATTTTATTTTTTTATTTGACATTTTTGCTGTATTTTGGCTACTTTCTTGGTGTACTCTGGGTACCTGTAGAATCCCTAGGATGTTGGGGGAGAAAAGAAAGGACACATATTTGGCGTGGGTAGCTTATGTGGACATAAAGTTGAGAGCCTAAGCTCAAACTGCCCCAAATAGCCAAAAAAGGCCTGGCACCTAAGGGGGGGAACAGGCCTGGCAGCAAAGGGGTTAAGCATAGGTTAATTTAGTGACCTTTGTGGTTTACCTTGACAAGGATTGTGGCAGATAGAGTAGAGCTCGACCTACCTTAAATCAACAAATGCAATTTCTCACACAGGCAGTATGACACATAGAACATAATAAAGTCATTTTAATAAATTCAACTGGCGTGTCTCACAGCCCACCACTTTGTCATGTTTTACAGCCACACATTGCTGTACTCATTATATTTGTTTCCTCGAAGTACATGTACTATACTTTGCTTCATTAAATGGAGGACACAACTGATGGCTATGATAAAGCTTGTTTGTCACCAGCCCCTTACTTCATGTCTCCTAATAATGGTTTTGTCTTTCTCTTAGTCTCCCTGATCCTTTATCAATAGTAAAGTATTTTCGACACCCCTGCCTCACTCTAATTCGGATATATTATTGCCCTCTTTTCATGCTATATTGTGTTGGCTAAATGGACCACAAGCGTTGACAAATCCTAGTAGCTTTATGTAGGCACTGGCAGCCAAATATAAATTGTATCAGGCCAGAGTGTCTTTCTTAAGCAACTGAGTTAAGCAGTATAAAATCATGGGCCATTGGAGCAGAAGATTGAGAGTCCGCAAATGACTAGGAATGAAAAGTGCCTTTCACCCCTGACTGGACTTTTTCCTTATGCATCGGAAGTAAGATTTGTTCATTGTACACTTGATTGTCAAAGGTTTGACAAGCAAAACATTGTGAATAAAGCTTCTTAACATCCTAATCCAGAATCCGGCATAAAGACAAGTATGGAGGAAACGTCATAATCAAACTACAAACTCAAAAAAAAATGCACACACAAATGAACAAAAAAGGATGTAGCTTCTGCAAGACTCCAATTTTTAGGATGATTGATACACATTTTGCTCTCAAGAACAAATTAATAATTGATACATTTAATCAAAGATTAGTTAGAGTTGGTCAACGCTTCAGTCACACCTACATTCTGACTAGATTATTATTCCAACTTGCAATCAGGTCTACACTATGCTCTTTCAAGAACAGGTCGCCATGCCTCGCTTACAAACCCACTTGAGCCAATGGTCATTGACAGAAGAATGTTGTATAATTGTTACCGTAAAAAAAATTCAATTGCGCCCCACCAACGATATAAATCCAAATTGTGCGCCACAACAAGAGTGACGATTATGCCTTTCCGAATTAGACAATTAGCTCAAATCATAATGTTAACTAAGTTCAACTTTCACCCACCAGCAATGGTAGCCTACGCAATCTCTTCTCTTTCCTAACAGAGAAGAGATCAGATCCACTGGGGATTTCCTGTGTTTGAATAATGTGTGAGAGGGAACACTACCGGAGAAAAAGTGGAGCAGCGTTTCCGGACATCGACGGGTAATAACCAGTTGTTAAGCTGGACTACTCGACACCAAACCACCAGCGGTGTTGTTAGGGTGCAGTTTAGAAGCACGGTGACAGTCCGCACCTCACCACTTCTGAGAAGCAGTCAGAAGTGTGAATGCAATTTACAGAGAAATACCTCATTCCTGCGCCCGACCTCGGTCCCAGCTGCTGTTAGTAGCTGAGAAAGCACGATATTGTGTTCTGTCTCTCCCGCTAAAGCTCATTTTGCCTGCCCTCTGATGGATGAGTGGACAGACGACTGGACGAAAGGCTGCTCGTCAAGACCTGGTCTGTCGTAGAGCTCCGCTGAGAGCCGCAGAAATTTCATATCCTTTGGAGCTCAGTCATGATGGATAGAGCGCTCTCAGCTTTCTGCGAAGCACCATCGATCCACGCATTACCTAAGCGGCCAGGATGGCAGCGATATTAAAAACATACAATCGTGTTAAAGTTCTTCAGATGTAAACCTCATACAACAACAAAAACAAAAATAGAGGGAGAGTGTTTTGTGGCTATGGACTGTTTTATGCTATGCAATGAAACCGAATCAGAGGACGAACAGCGGAAACCACCCACTCGACGATCGCAAAGTAGCTGCACACCTGACATAGTGAGAAGATCGAAATAGGATATTTAAAACTACAAAACAAACAAAATATATGGGAGGATCGAACACCCTTGAGGGTATTTGCATTCTGCTGTTGAAAAGAGTGCATGAAACAATTATACAGGTAATAATAGTTGCTGTCTAGCGTTTACATTATTTTTCTTATCTTTAGCAAAACAGTTATAAGAAACACATCTCTGTATGAGAAATATTAGGCTGGTTCTCCCTGGCTTAACACTGCTGGGAATACAAATCCTATCTGTGTACTTGTTGAAACTCAATTTGCTGCGCAGTATGCCAACACAGAGATGACCCCAGAATCAGAGAAGAGGGATTAAGAAAGGAAGAGAGGTTGGTGGATGGGATACCCCTTCTAATTGGGGAGGATATCCCATTTACTGTATTACAAATGTCATAGGCTATTACGTACTTGTTTTGAGGCAGATGATACATCTTCCATGTTCATGGTGGAATATCTCCTGTGCCAAAATCTCTAAATAAGGCCTAAAGTTTTAAACAGATGTTCTTACTATTACAACTCCAATGAATATGTACCTCTTAAAGCTAATATTTCAGCCTGCGCCCTCTGACTCAGAAAAACCCTGTAGTCCAAAACCCTTGTCTCTTGATGCATCTAGTAGAGCTTGCTATCTCATTACCTGCAACCATTTTCTTTGAGGTAACTCTAGAACCTCTAGACTTCACAAGAAAGTATTCAGAAGTTCTATTTGCAAATGGATTTTTACATTACCTGGCATAGTGGCGATATCACTAACCTTCCCCAAGGACATTGGTAAATGACTCAGACCCTCATGGATGAGTTCTTCTCTTCTCCAGGTTTCAGTGGCTGGTGATAGAATTTTCAAGGCTTCTGTGTAGAAGCGTTACCAATATGTTACCTTTCAACAACTGTTTTTCATGTTCTCCATTTTCTTACATTCTTTATTGAGAAATGTAATTTACTGCTTCTGGAATTCATGATGGGTCACTTGATGGTGACTGCATTTCACATCAAGTTGAGCACAGCCAGTCTTGACAAGTAGTATCATACTGTGCCGAGCTAGTCTTTTGTAATATATGTGTGAACGAGCTTGACTTTTACTAATACCCTGTCAAGCAGCACACCATGAACAGGGCCACTGCAATAATAAAATTATGTGGCTGTTGCATTCTTTACATATTTATGCATTTGTAACAGATACTGTCTTCTACTGCATAACCTCCAGAGTTTAACAAAACTCTCTTTCTAGGTCAAATGGATTAAAAGCTGCTAACATTGCAGCCACACAAATCACTGAGCAGTGGAGAGTCATTCATAAGTTGACATCACAGCATTTCAGCCGCTTATTCCTGTATTTGGTTGTTAAACTGGAAACAATGATGTGAAACCTTTCTTAAGATTTGTAAAAATGACAAGATAATGAAGTAATGTCATCACAAAATGTGCTGCATTATGCCTCATAATTTGCCCTTTATTGCTGCATAATTGAGTCAACCATGCCACAAAATGTGGTCCTCGCCACTACATAATACCAGTGGCTCTGGCATTAGGTGATGACTGCATCTAAAATATAATGCAGATACATGGAGTGAAACTGAAATGCTAGACAAACTAATAAGTCGAAAATGGATTGCTCTGGTAGGAAGGCTTAGGCCCATATTTATACTTTTTTTAGCACCGCATTTGCGCCGCTTTTTGACGCAAAACGGCACAAACCTACAAAATACAATGGCATTTTGCAAGTTTGCGCCATTTTTGCGTCAAAAAACGACGCAAATGCAGCACAAAAAAAGTATAAATACGGGCCTTAGTGTTATAAAATAATTACTCCAGACATCTTTGTGTATAGCTGATTGGTGGACTAGTGACGTGTGTGTACATAGACCTATGAGGTCCCAGCTTGGGAGTGAAGGCACTGCGAGTATGTAGTCCAGTTGAAATATATATTACAGACAGTGTGTAATAGGCTATACACACTGCCAGAAAACATGCAAAAGACCTAGGGGGAATATCCTAACACTTCACTAGGTTTGCATCATAAAATAAGGCAAAGTGTTATGATTTGCTTTCCAACAGAATTTCTGATTTGCATTTGAAAATTGTCTATTGTAATGCAAAGTAGAGCTACATGCTTCTTTACCAGAGGGGCGTTGCATGGGTGGTAAATGGGCATTTCCATCCTACCAGCCATGGTTTTTGATTCAAAGCTGTATCTATTAAAAATAAGTGGACAGGATTTTGTGTCAAAATGTCTGCTTCCTCGAGGCAGTCATACAGTTTGAGACAAGTTATTCTCTCAACTTGTAGAACTTGGCCTACATACTTCACTTTATAGCTTACACACAGAGTGGGGAAAGTGCTAAAGAGCAGCTTCCACTCCAATAGCTATACCAGGCATCCCATAACCACACTTGCATTATTGCAGAACATATATTACAATAAAACATTCTTGCAAACTATGACGATATGCCTGCCTTTCTATTTCACTTCAGAACTTTGAGATTGTATGTTTATCAGCATCTGTGGCATCGCAGACCACAGACACTTTGTATAGGAATGCCCCGAGTCCAGTCCCTCTTAAAAAGGTAGTGTCTCCTATACCCTTGCCCTGCTCCACACAGAGAAACAGAAATAATGCAAGGCGTGCCTCAACGAATTATGAGGCTGTAAAGAAGATTGCCACGCAAACTAACAAATGGTCAGCGGGCAGGCGGGCTCCAAACCCTTTACGAAACAACAGCGTCTCACAAATGAGACACATGCACTTGCAGGCTCGACCCTAAAAAAAGGCATGGAATGGCACTTCGTACCATCTGAGGAAGGGGGGTGGGGGAGCTCCGCACAGAGTACCTCTGACACACCAACACGCCGCTGGCACCACTTCAAAATCATCATGTAACCACAAAAACTATTAAACTCAGAACCTTGAAATTAGGACTGATCTCCCACATCTTTAATGTATAGAAGAATAGCACAACTTCATGCATTGACACTTATACTGTGCAAACTTGCCAGGATAGGAACAGAGAAACCAGTGGGGATTTTATTTCCAATTAGCACTACACATTTACCATTAGATTTTGGTACAAATTCACAAAGTTACGCGGAGATGTAATTTTCACAGAACTACATGATTCATAGTTATGTGGTGGATTCAGAACTCGAGTACAAGCTACATATAATAAAACGGCAATTTAAGTAATACACGTCATTGTATTCATCTTTTGCCTTCCTTACGTGTTCCTGTATAGTGAAACAAATCCATCTATTTACATACAACTAGCGTTAAACAAGCATTGGCAAACCCATCTGATCTAGCCTTCGCAATCTGCTGCATTTTGTCTCCCCATCGGAAGCAAAGGCAAAAATAAATAAGAGTCTGACTAAACGTGGAGACCTTATGCTTGCAACAAAATATTTAAAGTGAAATATATATATATATTATTTCAATAGACCATAACTGCATTTTCCTATCAGACATGATTACATATTACAGTAAAGGAAGCCATGATAGATTTAATGCACTTCCCAGAGATATACGATTCCTATTTGAGTAAAGATGCATAGGGTATCAATTACTCTAACCTGAAGACAGTTTAGACCCAATAAAACCTATTTAAAAAAAATATAGTAAATAATGGAAAGAAAACAAAAAACACTGGTGATGTGAACAATCTATGGCACTTATGTGTATTTAAGCCAGCTGTCACAGGTAATCCGGCAGAAGACAGTCTCTCACAGTAGGAAAGAGGCAAGGTCCTTTGAGTAGGGCCCATTTCCACATGATGTACCCTTTAGTGGACATAAGCATAATTAATGACTTCAGTTTAAGACATTGAAGGATAACTGCTGACCCCAAGCCGCTTTAATTATTTTTTTATATATGTATTTTTTATTTTATTTTTTGTCATGGACAGTTTTATGATAGCTCTTGGACAAATGCACGTGCTTTGGATGAAACCATTTCTGGTGCTCACTTAAGTTTCATTTCCAACACGTTTGTTTTGTTTAATGAAAACTACACCTCAACCAGCATTTACATTAAGAAACCTGCTTTAGTCATATATGAGTTACATATTTATATTTTGTAATGACCAATTCTCAATTTGAGCCGTGGTAGCAGGCAGGGGCCCACTTGCCCTCTTTTTTGGGGACTGGCACTTGTCTTCCCAAACTTTGTTGCAGAGGAGAAAAGCACAAAAGTGAGACCCACGGAAGAGAAAAGTAGAAAACCAGTGACAAATTGGTGAAAGCCAGAATGAATAACTAACCTACAAGAGTCGGTGAGAGAGTGCCTGGTGGTGAATTATGGATACCTACAATAAAGACTACACAGTCTTGGTATTTGGCAACCCAAGCCTTAATGAAACCAACTGCGATTTCATAAACAAAAATTAAAAAAATATATATATTAAGTGACATCTTGGACATATTTACACATTGCATTAAATCTTGTAGGTTTACATTGGCAACGATATTCCGTATAGTGCACTTAATTAGAAAGTAAAAAAGTAGAAGAAACTATTATAACCCGAGGGTACAGTTTTAAAATTTACACCTTAGCTACACACCACTTTCCATTAGTTTTACATTCATCAGTATACTCGCAAACTTATTACTACTTAAGCTTCTATGGAACAAACAGCTAAAAATGTACAATAAAATGGGTTGTTTCGTTAGTTTAGTGAAGACCACAAACCACCTGTTAAAACTTAATTTGCTTTAGTTACAAAAACATAAATATACATATATTATCACAATATGCAATTCTTTCAAGAAAACCCAACCATGGTACTTAAAAAAATATTTTTTCCACAAAAACGGCTCAATAGATTATCACCTTGTTTTTCCCGTATCACTAACTTTGCAAAAGAAAATCACATGTAATCAGCACAAATAGCTTGGGAACTCCCTAAAAAACATTAAAGTTTCTTTTTTCTATTATAATAATAATAGAACATAAAATCTATCAACCCCCACGTCTGACAAACAACAAAGACAGCGACGGTACTACGCCTGCTGCTTTTATAGCCACAAAAATCCCACAATCCCTGCTTGCAGATAATGACGTTAATGCCTGCACAGCCAATAGTAAAGAAGAAGAGCCTTAAAAAAAATTCAAACTGTCGGCCTCTTACAAAGCTAACTAGCATTAATTATTCAAATTAGGCAAGTCTTTAAATCGTCGGCGTCTTTAAGGCTTTTTTTTTTTTTTTCTTCTTCTTTTGTAAGTTTCATTAGTCGGAAGCTCTTCTCTATGAATGTCTTGTTCACCCTTTCAGTTAACAGAACATCCAGAAAATTCGTCTTTCTATATGAGTGGCCGAGGAAAACAAAATCAGAACGTTGACCAACTCTTTTCTTTGGTTTCCAGTTGTAGAGGCTTGGAACCTGTTAATTGAACTTCGCTCTGGTCTAGGAGAGGCTCGTAAATTGTTTCTGCGCGGGGTGCGGTCTGAGTGAAACGTTGATCGCTTTGCACTCAGTTGGGGACCTGGAAAAAGCTACGTTTTGCTTCACGCTTGTGGGGGCTGTCGGTTTACCGCCAATAGAGCGGCGCATTTATAAGTCTGAAAGACAATTTACCACCTGTTCTGCACTGAGTATTGAGGTAATGTAATGTTTGCTGCTGACCAACATGTTCTGTATGTCAGGAGTCCGAAGGTCGGTTATTTCGATTCATTAAATTGGTGTTTGTCGTTTGCAGCGCTAGAAGCGATATGTAAGAATAATTTATTATGACTGTTTTGCTTTCATGTACATCATGCTCTTTCACATTGGAAATGCTACTTTGGGTGCCTCGGAGCATACCTTACCAGCCTGGATTTGACGTATGTGGAACCTATTTAACATAGAAACTCCCTGACATTCGTTTTGGAAACCCTTGCGTGCGCCCTCCTGGTTAATATTAACTGTGTTGCATTGCACTTTTACTTCGCCCATTTACTTCATCCATCACGATGTTTGACTCGGCCTGTGTTATTTTATTCGACGATATTGTACACTTATTCTATTTTTACAACTGCATTAGCACCATCAGCTGACGTGCCATTTACCCTCTTTTTAGGGTTGGGTTATGAAGCTCGGCTGGGAAATCGTCTCTGGCCGAATGCTGCTACTACCTGCAAGTATCCTTCCCTTCCCCTGAGTGGATACATTAAACTGCACGAGAGGCTACTTTATAACTTTAGTTCTTTTTGTCTACTCTTGCTGACTGTCTCGCGCTCGTGTGCCAAGATATATGTCCTCCGTCAAAACAGTAAAACCTGACCTAATTCTTGTTTTTAGCTGTTAGCAAAATTAAGCTACATAATAGTGCCCTTGAGCTGACAAATGCGCAGTCATACAAACATAAGATTCAGACACCAGAGTCGGACTGCAACAGAAAATGGGCCTTAGCACAAAACACGTGGAACACATTCGTGAATTAGATAACTAACACGTGGCCCATGTTATCAAAGTGGGGCAGTTTTGAGTTTGCAAGGACATGCTGTGTAAGTGTTTTGCAGGGTTTAGGTGGGAGCATGGGTGTGAGCTTGCTACAGGAAACCTTTGTGGCATATCAGGGAAGTAAACTGAATGTTGATCAGTGAACCGTAAAGAAGGCCCACACGCTGCCCTATGGGACTAGCGGCGCCCATGTGGCATTGCCTTATTCCTCTGTAGGCCAGTCTGACCGTACAGATGCACGAGAAGCGAGGCCGGTCTTTAATGGTTCTTAATGGCAATTCGCCACCAAGTTTATTCCGTTTCTAAAGGACAGAGACCGCAGAAGGGCCCCAGAAAGAAATACCCACACCTTCCCCATTGATTTCCAGCAATAGACGTTGGAAACCACCTGGATTAAGCACAGTACTTGGGGGGCCTTGCCTCCCTCGGTGGGCTTGGGGCGCTACACCCCCAAACATAGATTTTCTGATAGTTGGGTACACGTGCTTTGCTTTGTTTGGTATGGTGAGGTGTACATCGGATTTCACCTGATATTTTTACATATATGCATGCTCAAGACACACACGCTCTCCCTCTTTCGAAATTGTCAAAAAGGGTGTTTTTAATTTTACGAAGCTTGTGTTCCTTTTACTTACCATACTACTCGGCATTATTGTCCCTTTTCACCGCCCCTTAAGCCCCTCTCTTGCACCTTTAACATTAAATACCTTCATGATTGTTGGAAAATCTGAATCCCGCAGTCTCACTGACCAGGCCATGCCCCTAACACTGTCTAGAGGTCTCACGTAACCTTGCAGTTCAGTGAGGGGTGCTGGCCAAGGCCCCATTTACAGTCACAAACATATGAATTGTATGGCCCATGTTCAAGCAATAATCGTATTTTGGTGCTATTCTTTACACTTTTCAATGTTGGACAATATTAGGGGTGATAAAATTGCCCCCCCCCCCCCTTGGTGGCCAGAGTAATTGGGGTCTAGGTGAAATATAAGACTTATCACAATTTTGATTAGTGTCATGAATAGCAAGAGCTTATATTTCACCTCTGGACATATTCTTCGTTTTTCATCAATTGAACCTGAAGATAACGGTGGGTTCATGTGGTGACCAGATTGTGAAAACCAAAAACTGGGACACTACACAAAGACAGAAGTAGGACTACAGTTTTGCATCAACCAGGTGGCACAGAATGAATGAATGACTAAGTGACAGCGCTCATTAACAAAAGACTGTGGAGCGCTAAGGGGAAACAAATGAAGCATTTACACACAGCATCATAAATGCTAACAAAATTGCATTCTCAAACACTTTTTGTGGGCAGACCAATTTTCATTAAAATTCTTGCTTTTTAAATTGGATTTTTCTTAGATTGCGCAGTTCAGAAAACCACACACTAGTTTCTAGAAAACGTTTCTTTAACTGCTACAGGTATAATTCTATCTGGCAATTATTTCTGACACTGGTAAAAGGGAGAATGTGTCCTGAATATCACTAGTTGTTGTGACAGGACCTCTTTCAGCTGTATGTCCAACATAACCTATGTATAAGAACATTCTTTCCTGTTTTATTTCTTAGCTCTTAAATGGTTCATATCAATTTTAGCATATAATCTGTTTAATAATGTTTTCATTATTTTAGCCATGTCATTCTATTCTTGTGGAAAAAATAGACTGGTTAAATGTTGATAGTAAAATCAAGCACTGGCAAAACAAACAGGTTTTGCCTTTAACTGGTGGTGTTAATGGAAGTGATATTGGAGGGGAAGGTAATTGAAGGCGTAGCAATGATATTACTAATTGTCGTGGTGGTAAGGAGTCATAATCATATTGTAAATGGTGGTGTAAGTACTGGCGGTGCGGTTTAGTAGTACCTGGGGACTGCATAGCGTGTGCCCACAGTTACCCACCACCGCTGCTCTGGTGAGAAGTCATCCAGCAATGAGGAATGGAAGAGGCTGGGAGTGTTGTTGTGAACATGCTTGGACAATCTTTTTTTTTTTTGTTTTTTTTTTTGTTGCATATTTGGTTATTCAAATTTTATATAAGCAATACAGAAGACCCCACCAGTGCTGAACAATAGTCAACAACAATAGTATGGCAGTTGCTTGCAATATACTATCTTACAATTCCATTAGCAGAGGAGCTAGAGAGAACAGTTGAACCTCCAGCAGTCTAAACAGCAAGGGGGGCAAAGGAGGCGGGAGGACAGAGGAATGTGAGGAACTGTCAAACTTAGAAATCAAGGCGCTCAAAGGGGGAGAGGCGAAGGGGGGCACACACACACACACACGGTCTGGGCGGTCAACCAGCAGCTGCCAACAACCCATGTTATCCATTCACTCCGCAGCCAGGGTCAACTGTCACACACTGTCGTGACTGCTACCCTCCTCCTCTGCACTCCCATTAATCTGAGTCGTCAGAGGAGCGATCAACATTCGAGTTGTGTGGATACTCATTCAGCAACCCATCTGTCACCTCTTCTTCAGTCCCCACCCCCCTCAGTTGTTCCATCATGCAAACCCAGACCTCCAGATCACGCTCTGCATAGTCGTCCATGCAGACCACACAAAGCCTGCACTCCTCAGCTGTTGCTCATTCCAAGAGATCAGTTAGCCATTTGTCCCACGTTGAGGAGGTTGGACTGGCCCAGTGAATAGCGATGTTGCCTCCCAAGAACCAACCCCAACTGCGCAAACCGGTATGCCATTTTGCAACCCTTTTTGGGAAGGGGTAGCAGTCCCAACAAGCAATGTCTCATAGTCAATTCCAGTCTAACTGCTGTTATTTTTTTTCTGTACGTGCGCTATCGCATGCCAAAATGTCCGAATCCAGCAGGAGATGTGCCACAGCGTGCACAACTGTCCATATGCGACTGGTTTTTCGGTGAAGTCACTGTCAAGTACGTTCTATGTAGATAATAAAATTACACCAGCTTAAATCTGGCACTGATAGACCCTTCCCGTACCAGTGCCCAGGCCTTAGTACACTCCATGTCCGTGTGCGGCATTTCCAGGTCTGCGTCCCACACTGCGTGTCATTGACACAGCTGTCTCTCTCTTTTAATGGCAGCATATAGATGGGATAAGATCCCCCTATCGGAGCCTAGGTCTAGTATTGTCTGCAACTGATTACTCAACCGATTCCTCCGGGAAGGATACCTAAATCTCCGAACTGTCTGTGATATGCTGGCGTACTGTAGGAATTGTCCCTGGCCAATACCAAAAAGGGCCCGGCCTCTTCCAGAGTTACAAAAGCGCCATTTTGATATAAATCTCCTGCCCTGTTGCAGCCACCTGCCCTCCACCTTGAAACATCTATTGCGCAAAGGGGTGCAGCCACCAAATATGTAGGAGGCGTGCATAGGGTGCCCACTGCAGCACTCGTGTAACTGCCCGCTCCCATGTCCGGGTGAGCTGTGATACCCCAAAGGGGACATCTGCTGGGAGTCTGGAGCCCTCACATAAGCTGTGCAGGGAGCTCTGGTAAGTGCACGGAGCGCTCCAGCAGCTTCTTCTCCCATTAGTGGTGTGTCGCACCACAATGCTGCCCTTCGGAGCAGGCCTGCCATGTAATACAGATGGAGATATGGGCGCCCCAGTCCCCCTCCACTAAATCTAGTTTCAAGACCACAAGGCAGACTTTACATCTCCTTCCAGCCTATATCAAAGATATTATAGCTTATCAATTTGGCGAAACATGGATATTGGCAACTCAGAACGAGTCCCGCATTACACATAGACAGCAGGGGAGCAGGATCATTTTGCTTAGTGTGACTCTGCCCATTACAGAGAGCAGGGGGTATTCCATAATTGAATAGAAACTTTGAGGCCATCCAGTACATTGCCCATATTCAGCTCATATTGCAGCTTAGGAAAATGGGTCACCCACATCCCCAGATAATGGAAAAAAGTGGTCTCTCATGACAGGCCCACTTGCAGGAGATCAGGTGTCTCAAGTCCAATCAGTGATGGGCTTGATCCAACAGGAACTGCACCTGATAGACTGCCCTCCTAACATTTAAATTACTGTTGTTTGCCAATAGACGATAGTCCAGTCTGCTGTCTGCCTGATGAGTAGGTGTGTAGCACGAGTACACCCTAGATATAGGGTGAAGCTCTCTCCAAACATGCACAAAGAGCAGTCTGTCCATGGTCTCTCAAAGTCTAGCTGACATTCAGGGCTTGGTGCCCTGCCTGGGCAGGCTTCTATCCCAATTGCCATCAAGGACGCAGTTGAAGTACCCAGCCCAAATTATGGTGAGCCCAATGTAGGGCAGAAGCTCTTGTTCTAGGTTCCTGAAGAACCCATCATCGTCCGTCTAGGGGCATAAACGTTTAATAGACATATCGCTCGTCCATCGCGTATCCCATGGAGCAGCACATATCTGCCTGCTACCTGTCCTCTTAATTGCAGTGGTACCCTGGGGGCAACCCAGATCGAGACTCCCACTAGCATAAGAGTAATATGTGAAGGAGTAGAGCGGTCTCCTCCACTTTAAAAAAAAAATAACTTTTGGGCTTCAGCATCTAAGAGGTGAGGCTCCTGCAAGAAAGCAATGTGCACTCTGACCCACCTGAGAGATGTATGTACTCTATAGCGCTTGACAAAGGAATTCAGTCCCCTCTCATTCCACGTGAGAAAGCATATTAGATCACACATCCCTGTATATTTTGGTCCACAGCCTCCCCCCCCCTCCCCCGTCCCAGGCCCGCCCCAGCACCCGCCGCCCGACCAAGAGGCAAGAAAGGATACAGCTCCCCCCTGTAAGCTTCAACACAACATCCATGTGCACAAAGTGTATTATCAGCCAATTTCGTACGACAAACAGCAAAGCCCAACCAACCACATCCCAAACCGGGTAAACACCACTGACCCAACTTGTCTCCCCAACTTGTATATGGAACCATCTGGCCTAAGGAAAGGCAGCATACCAGATTGTCCTTCACCTCCCATCAGAAGTTGAGGTGTCATATGGTCGTGTACAGACCAATCTCTCCAGAACACCCCTATGTGCACCTAGTTCCCAGTTGCACCCTCCCACTGCTAGCACAACAATAACTGTAGTTAAGGGAAGAGAAAAAAAGGAGTAGTAATGGAGCAAGCGAGAGAAGAACAGTATAAAAGAAACAGGAAGGGAGTAGTCACCTCATGCAGCCATGGCCCCAACTGTAAAGCAGTCCCGTTTCCCCAGCAACCCCAGGCAGAACAAAAAGGCCAGAAGGAGGAAGAAGGGGAGAGAGGAAAGTCAAAATTACCCCTGAACCCACAAAGGATCAGAGACAATCACAACATCTCACACTGAGAGGGGGAGGGAAAGGCCCAATAAACAGCACATTACAGTCCTTCATTTTAAATGTTACTCATTTTTCTTGGGGAATCACCCAGGCACACTGGCCAGCCTCCAACACCTTGGCAGGGCACAATAAGGGCTTCATACATTACATCCGGGCATCCTCCTGCTCCAAAGCTGGGCATCCTCTCTCCGAAGTGACCCAGACTGCAAGGGCACCACAGACGTTGTGGTCTTCACCAGCAGCCTGGCTTCCTCTGTCTCTTGCCGCAACTGTTCCAAACTCAGAGTACCATCTAGGCGGACTATCCCTTTAGCGTCAGAGCTCGTGTGATGCCGGCGCTTACTCCTTCTCCGTACTGTAGTCTGCTTGCCTCCTGGCCTCTCTGCTTGTCCTCCCAGAGGGGGTTGCCGGGACACACTTGCCTCCTGAGCTCCAGCCAGTCCCATACAGCCTCTGATGTTTGGAAAAAATGTGAGCGGCCGGCATGGAGCACCTTCAGTTTAGCAGGGTACAGCAGCACATATGTAAGATCCATCGCTTTCAGCTTCTGCTTAACTCCAGTAAAGGACTGTCTTTGGAGTTGGACCGACCTGATGTAGTCTGGGGAAAATATGTATGGTGTGATTCTTGTAGGCCGGGTCCCTGTACTTACGTGTTTCCTGCAGTATAGTATCTTGATCTCTGTATTTGAGAATCATAGCAATGATCATCCACGAGGGGGCGCTGAGTGGCGCAGACGGACCAGGGCCCTGTGCGTCCTCACCACCTCAAACACCGGCGACAATTGTACTGCAGGGAGCGACCTCTTAATCTAGTCTTCAAGAAATGATTCCGGGGCGGTTCCCTCTACTTCCTCAGGGAACCCCACAAATCTCAAATTGCACCTACGGGACCTCCCCTTTGCATCTTCCATCCTCACTTCCAGCCTGCTCAACCTAAGCTCCAGGGTGGCCATGGTAGCTTTCAGGGCGTCTAGGTCTGTCTGCATTGTAGTCACCTGTTGTTCAGTGGCGATAGATCTTTCTGCCACCGCACACAGATGCGTCCTCAATTTACATCAACTGCCATGGCTGCAATCTTCTCCTGTACCGCCTGTCCAGGGCCTCAATTGCCACCAGGATCTAGGCCCCAGAGGGCTTGCGGGCAACTCCTGATGCCCTGCCCAGGCTGTGAGCCCTCACTCACGCCTGGTGTAGTGAACTGTTTCATTCTAGTCTGCTGGGTGCCTTTAGCCATCCTGTCCTTACCCATGGCGCCGGGAAGTGCAGCAGATCAATGTCAGTGGGACTCTCCCAGCACTCAGGCATGGACATGGGTCAGGCAGATGGTAGGAAGCTCCCTTCTCTTCGAATCCAGCTGTTACACATGTAGTGGGACCCGCACAGCAGGTGCATTCCCGCAGCATCACAGTCCACCAGCACACCTCAGCATGGTGACCAGGGGACCTCTCCAACACAGCAATGCACCCAGCTCGGGACCATTTGTAGGTGGAGCCCCGTTAAATCACTTATCCTGCAGATGCCGCCAGTGCAGGCTGCCACCTCACTCGACAGTGCCCCACTGAAAATGCAGATGGGAGAGCAAAACCCCGTCCACAGTGGTAATCCGCCGTCCTCAGGTATTCCTCTCTGTTCTACTGGCACTACCCCCCCACCAGCACTCTTCCGGGACAGAGTATGCCTTTCAGATCCTCAACTGGGAGGACGGGCACCCACCACTGCCTTGCGCCTGCAGGTTACCTTCAGTGCCACTTCACGGAGCACACCAGTCAACAAGCATGTCAAGGACCTGATGGGTTGTAACCAGGCAGCAGCCAGGTACACTTGGGCGCCCCAGTGTCAGACCTAACATCAATCTGTTTCTGGGTCCCCCACCGCCCCCCCCCCAGTAGCTCACATAGGCCTCTGTAGTGGCTGCTCCATTAGTGGCGACCAGGTAGGGGAAAGCGGGCAAGTCCACTCCGCAGCAGTCTAGGTCACCTCAGTCGTTCCCCATAGTTATTTGGCCTACCTCTCTTGGCCCTCCGTATGGGTCCAGGCCCAGTCAGCGCACTCCTATCCAGCCCCAATGTAGGCCTTGCCTCTTCACTGCATCTGGTAGCCCCCAGGTCAATCCCCCAGCAACTGTAGGGGGACCAGTCTGTCTTCTACCACTGCGCCCTCGGCTCTTTTTGGGGGGAGTGAGGTGGACTCCCGACCCTCAAGCCTCTCGTCACCACAGTCCCTAGTAGGCCCCTCAATCACATCCATCCATGCAGCAGAGTCCAGACAGTGACTGAGCCGTGCCAGTTATCCCCTCTGCCCGTGTGGGGCCAGGTGCATCCAGCACAAGAAAAGTGACAGGCCAGGATCAGCAGTACTCCAAGCAGGCCTGCTACGTGTCTGAAATATACAGTCACAGCCAATCAGCATTAGGCAGCCCCCGGCCAACATCCAGCGCCTCCAGCAGCCCTCTGCACAGCCCCCTCTCATCAGAGTCACAGGCAGAGGCTCACCTCTCTTCTCCAGTTGCACCTCTCTCCGGCTCCAGGGATGCCATCCAGGGCCTGCAGCAGCCTCAGGCACAAAGGGTGTGATATGCTGCACCTGCCATCTTGGGGCCAAGGCCCAATCTGCTGGCCTGCACCGAGCTGCTGGGGAGGGAGAGAGAGAGAGTCCCCGGGCCTATCCCTCTCCAGTGCTGCTTCTCCTCATCTCTCCTCTTCACACATGTGGATCGCGGTGTCCATGAGGCTCCAGAACCGCAGGATACTACAGGATTCTGTGGCTGGCTCTGGGAGCTCTTGCTCAGAGGAGCCGGTTGGCTATCTTGTTGGTCACGCCCCCCCCCTCTACAATAATAATCTTAAAGGCGCTATCAAGGATAAACTGAAACAAGAATGACACTGTAGAACAGATGTTGACAGACCAATGCAAAATCCTTTGTGAGTGCCAGCCTCTTCCCGATGTGGGAACACAGCAAGCATTGTAACAAAAAGCCAAAATTTAATTTATACTGCCTGGCCAGCCAACTACAGAAAGGATCTCCAGTGAGCTGATACAAAATGCATTTGGCATTGAATAACAGGCAATGGCTGGAGTGGGATGATCTGCCCCCCACACTGTCTATAGTGTCTGGTGGGGTGACAATATAATATATTTGATACAGTAATCTGCTTAAGACGAAGCTAAAGCTGACTCTCTAGACCAGTCCTAAAAAGCCAGCAGCTATATGTTATATAAATTCAGTCTTTCAAACACATGCCCGGATTGCACTTTCAGTTACACATGTATTCTCAACACTGTCAAACACACTGTACTCTTAAACACAAACACGCCCAAACATGGCATGGTTGCAGTTATGAAGATAGTGAAATTGGTGGTGATGGTGCTCCTGGCGCTTGTAGAGGTGGCATCAATAACAGTGGTGGTTACATTGATGTTAATGGTGGTAAAGCAATATGCAGGGCATTGAGGGCTAGACAGGAAGTGTTGGTGCTTGAACTGGTCGCAATCATTCTCTCATACCTAAACACTGTAAAATGCACCACTCAAACAGGGGCTGAGTGGTGGATAGAATGGTCACTATGGTTGGTGATGTTGGTGGTAACAGTGGTCGTTATTCTAACAGTGGTCCTCAGCGGTAATGATAGTGATGCTAATCTTGGGGGCAAAGGTTCCAAAAGTAATGATGGTGATAGTGGAATACGCAGGAGTGAGGGCTTTGCAGTAGAAATACTGGTCCCCTTACCAGAGACAGAGGATGTTTATAAAATGCTGGCTCCTAACTCTAAAAAAACAAAAACAGGGTGCCTATAAGGTGCCTGCCTGAACTGCAGCAAGGAGGGCGGGTGCTAGGAGAGTGAAATAGTGACAACTAGAACAGAACAAAGAAGCAACACCTGTCAACTCAAGATCAAGTCGCTCAAAAAAAGCCGCAGCAGTGCAAAACACAACACATTGTTTTCTGTATCTAATGCATGTAAAATATAAGAAGTTGAGATCTTGCAAGACACATCAGACCAATTTTGGTTGAGGCAGTCTTGTGATGTAAACCCTAAAAAAGCAAAAACTTGTACCAAGTCATCACAAAGGCCTTTACAAAAAAGCTTACTGCACCACAAGTACAAGAAGGCATTGCTTCCTATTTACAATGTATGTATGATGTGGAATTGAAGGTGTTATTAATGAGTGTACTTTTCAGATAACAAAGGACTCCATGCATTGAAGTGTAATTACTTCCTGTGAGCTGAAAAAAACAGACAAACATGATTGAGGTGTGGCTCACTGGACTAGCTCAAAAAGGGCAGTTGCAACCTCTTCACCCAACCACTCTGAAATTGTGCTGCACATGAAATGTATGAGATTCAATAAAGACACTGTCTTTAAAGTACATCTCAGTCACATTGTAAGGTGCATCCCATAATAAAAGCAGTCTCTGATTTAATTGTGAAAACAAGCATCTCACAGTACTAAAAGGAACTGTACATCTCTGCCAAGTCTTAGTCTGGCAATCAAGGGCTGTTACAGGGGCTTCAGTTTTGTTGCCAAAACTGAAGATCTTTAAGATTTGTCTACTTTAAAGATATGTAGATGTGGAGTTAAGAATAGTAAATCATGACCTGGGGAGTGATTCATGCTGTTGAATGTTTGTTTCGTTACAATGTGGAAAAATATGGAAATTAACAAAAAAATATAGTCTGTTTGCTCACTTCCTCGCTATTGTAATAGCTCATACTCTGGAAGCTATTCTTTGACTGGGCAATGTTTTGTTACTCGATATTGACAAATCCACAGTTATTTTGAATGGAAAAAGCCATCACTTCTATTAAGACCAAGTCAACCTTTATTGTTTAGTTAATTAAAACCATAACAATGTAAAAATCAGCAGTAAGCAATTGTCTAAAATACATTCTTAGTAAGCACCTACACTTTGAAATGCAAATGTGTGAATCAGTGATAATTTATACTTTTTTAATAATATATTTGTTTGTCATAACTACCCAACTAAAACCTTTTGAAGCAAGGACCTAAGGTGCTTGTGCAAAACACATCCTTAGTTAAAATCTTTACACAGGCCATGATATGAATTAGTACAATTTAAAAATAGTCTTATAGAAATTTTAAGACCTTAAATAAAATTCCATTACATTTTGTTAATACATATAAAACATATTAATCTCCTTAAAACAGTCCACTGTTAATTGAATTAAAAAAGAAAGGAAAACAAAGTCCTACCATACCATTCTCTCATTGGCTAAGACCTTATTGACTAGCAAACTCTGTATGTCAGCTGGCATCTTCTCAGTTATAAATCTAAAGACCAGAACTCAAACTAGTTCCGCATCCACTACTGATTTTAGCGTACTCTGAACTTCCTGTTTTTTCGAGGCCTGACTTAGAAACTTTACTAACCTAACATTCAATGAAGAATGTGAGGAATTAAAACAGGCAATCACAGCCTGCCTACAAGTATGTATGAGTTTCTGATTGAACATAACCTTGAGGTACCTTCTTCATTCTTGCCCTAAGCTTTGGCATATACAAATCAGGTGTAACAGACCCCCTACTCCGCTTCCACATAGAGAGCAAGATGATGTTAATCCTGCACTTGCCCTTTGTGCAAAATCTTGACCTCCTGGAAGTTGACCATACCTATATTTAATAAATATATTTTATATTTTTTTTGACCAACCCCGGTCCTGATACACCTGGCATTTTAGCATTTTATATTCCTTAATTATAAACCAAGAATGAGATCTACCTGCAAGGAGACTCTGATCCACATCCAGGGTCTTTTTCTTTACCATACCGTTAATACTTTTTTTTAAAGCGGCCACTGGCAAACTCTGATCCCATAATGAACGGGCACCCAGATCATCCAAGGACTGGTCCAAATATAACAGTGAGGAGTATCTTAGTTCCATATTTAGCTCTTTCCAAAGAGCTTTACTTCCATTTTCGTTTGCAAGTTGAACTCTTTTCCAAAGTTTAATATAGGCCCCCTGACTTGCAATCACTTGATTCACACACCGAAACTCCAGCCTAATTTGGGCCTGAGATGCTTGCTTGGGAAGATGGAAAAGCAATCTAAAAACGTTCCCAATAATCCCATTCAGGGTGATTGCATCCCTACCCCTCAGGGCTTTGCTACCGGAAGTAACACTTGAAATTAACTTGGCGGCTATCACTTGTAACAGAAGTTTGTAACTGGGGCCCTCTAACACTCTTAATAAGGAATGAAAAGCAAGCAACCAGTTATTTCCTTTTCATACTAAATCAGTTATCTGGGGGGAAAATGACCCCCTCTCCTCTAATAGTACCTCCAAGTATCTATATAATTTGACTTGTCCAAGTTTTGAGCCTTGAAGGTACCACTTATATTTTTTCTGTCTTTTGCTGCTTATTTATATTGTCTGTTTTCTTCTCATTTATAGCTAACCCATTTTATGATGGAAAATCTGCCAATTTCATTACCAAACGCTGTAATCCAGTGTTCGTGTAATTTAAAAGGACAACATCGTCAGTGTAAAGCAGATTTGAGATGAAGAGATCCCCAATCTTTGGGGGGTGCGCCTTTACCCCATTTTAATATATAGGACAGATCTGATAAAGATTGAAAAGATAGGGCGTGCGGATGCAGCCTCGTTTAAGACCACGTTCAGTCCCCACCTTCCTTGATAGAAAGGTACCATCCCCAATTTTCACTCTAATCCATGTCAGAATACAGCATCTGCACTGCTTTTAATAATTTTGGAGGGATACCCCAGGAGTTTAATTTTGCCCACAGCAGGCTACACTGTGCCGAGTCAAAGGCAGATTTAAAATCCACAAAACATACATACAGAGGCTGTTTTCTTTGTTTAAATTTATAATTGTGCAGGATAGGATGTTTACTGCTGTTCCAGCCCCCTTTATAAATCCTGACTGATAGATTGATTGGAATAATATTTTTTTGAGCATCCCACGTCTGTAGAACTCCCAAGAGGGCCGCCCGCACAGTATTTAGCCTCAGTGTCAGTTAGTGATTAGCCGATAATTCTCAGGGTTGGAACGATCAACTAGTTTAAAAAATCAGGTGCATAATGGCACCTTTCCAGGAGCATGGGATAGTTTCATGCTCCGATGCACTATTCTAGATCATGGCCAACCCCTCTGCCCAGAATCCCGGGTTGGTTTTATATAAAGCATTTGGGATCCCATTTGGGCCTGGGGCCCTGTTCTGCCTGCTTTTATCAGTAAGTTTTATCTGAGGAACGGAGAACAGTTGATCATTATCATCCGTAGATCTATAACTGACTACATTTTCATCTGATTGCAGCCCATGAGTCACTAATAGACTCCCTGTGCAAAGCGCCTCTTCTTTAGTTTACCATTAGAAAATCATACCAAGATAGCTCATAGATATCTGAACTTGGTATAATTGTAGGTGCCCTGTTTAGGTTATTAATCATTTTCCAGAAGTCCTGAGAGTTCTTTTGTTTGCTTAGTAAATGGGCCTTTGCCCCAAAATCTTGCCTTTTCTTTATTTTTCTTCCAATATCAGTTTACGATATTGACTATTTATGATTTTTAAGTCTTTTTGTGTACCAGGCTCATTAAAGTGCTTTTTAGCTAATCTTGATAACCGGTTCCTCTTTTTCCTCCACAATGCAGTGACCACTGTTATTTTCATTATATTTCTATTTATTTCCTTCTCTAACTCATAGTGCAAATGAGATATACGGGGAGGGGGTCAGAGAGAAATCTAGCTGCAAATTTCTCCAGGAATAATGACCGTAGACTTATTGTTTCATCGGTTAAATCACACCTAATTTGGTTAAAAAGCTCCTCTGAAGTTTTCCCAATAGGTTCGATTGAATCCCCATGCCACCGAAGCTTATTGTAATTGATTGAGATGAGGTTACTAGGAGAGGTAATAGCTGGTTTATACGTAGGAACACTTTAATTCATCTCTATACTTTGCAAGCCGTGGTCACTTAAATCTGTCCTTAGGATGCGATAAACGGCAAAAGTGGCAGAGTAACCATTGCATAATCAATTACTGACTGAAATCCCAAAACATAGGAAGGAGGAGGGGTGTCCAGTTGGTATCTCCCATTCAAGATTCTGAGGCTGGACGCCGCCAGATCTTTAACGAAAGCAACCACTTTAGCCTTTCCCCCGCCCCTAACTTGACTCCCCAATGTTTGTCGTGGAACAGACCATATAAAATCCTGATTTACTATCTGTTCCTCTCTATCATATGGTTGCAATAACTTCATGTTAAAATCTCCTGCTATTAGTAGCTCCGGGGCATCAGATTCTTGCATCCCTATCAATACTAATTCCACAAGTTTAGAGGACAATAGCTTCTTGGAGCGGGCTTCTGGGTGTATGTAAACATTTATTACCCACATCGTTCTACCTAACGTCTTATGCCAATCTAGGAGTTTTATTACCAAAATATCAGCATGGTATTCTTGACAGGTTACTCTCAGCCCAACTGCTATAAGGGTCGCCAGACCCCCTTCGGCCACCCAAATATCTTCCTTATAGGCTGGGGAGAAAAAACCCTAAGAGCCATCAGTTGTGAAAGGATTTATTGCCTAGGTCTCCTGAAGAAGCACCATTTGAAAGTCTTTTAGCAGGGATAGATTTTTTTGCTGGCTATTGACACTTATCCCGTTTATGTTCCAGGAGCAGATTTTTAATAAGTTATGATGACAGTTAACTTTAGGTAATCTAAATAGCGAGGAATTTTGTCAGGGGTTCACATCATGGTGGAGAGCCGCTCAAAGCCATCCTGTATTTAATTGACCTGGATCATGTCTGTTATCTAGCGTGTAATTTATTGGATGATAAATAGTCAGTGTAAGGTTTCCAGTTGCTGTCCTCAAAATTGAATAGGGTTTACTCTTCCCTGTGAGATCTACCCTGTGGCTAACCGAAACCAAGGGTTCCGGATAGCCGATCAGATGGGGAGTTGTAAGCTCAATTCTCCATTTATAAAAACTTTTTTTTCCTTAAGAACCCTGTTGACAACAGTTGCCGAAGACCAGGTCACCAAGGTGGATTCTTGGTGGGGACTCTTTAGCGTTCGTTCTCCAGTTAAAAATTCTAAGTCTACGGATCGTATATTCTCCAGCGGGGGTATGGCTTGCAGGAGTTTAAGTATATTCCCACTATTTAATGTCTTCTGAACCCCTAGTCCGATATCTCGGAAAGAAGATCGACTTATTTCCACTCCAGGCTGATTCCTGCTGGTAGCCCTCTGCTACAGGGTCCTGACCTACTTCACAGGACAGTCCTTGCTGAGCACTGAGGTATGTGAGGGGCACTCTCTAGCATTCAATGGTAATTTGCCATGATCAAGATCTATTCTTATGCTAACATTCGTAATCGGCTATGTAGAGGGCTTGATAATCCTGCCGCCCTGACAGCATTATTTTTTAAAACTTTTTCATCTGCCTTCCTTCTACAATTCCCTCTTTGACCTTCTTTTTCTTGATTTCCAATTCGGGACCTGTTTTTTGATAATTTCACCCTGCCTCTTGTTGCGCCTGGGTTTCTACTTCCCCACAACATCGATTCCCCATATCTGATATAACATCATCCTCAGTCACTTTTAAACAAGGGGTAGACACACTTGAGCCTAAATCGGAAGACCCCCTTTTTGAATGTTGAATAAAGGGTACAACTTGGTCGTTACAAGACTACTTCCAATTTTTTAGTTCTTAGTATTTTCCTCTTTTTTTTAAAATTAGTATTTTCAGGAATTGGTATATTTTGTGTATCTGCCTCATTAGTCATAAGTGGACCTTTCAACCTTTTCCTAGCCTTTCTCTGCTTGTTTTCTTTGCCTTTTAGTTTCTGGTGGTTTAGATAGCTGTTGAAGTTGAGTTTCTATAGGCAGGGTGAAGGAAGAAGACTGGGGCAGAAGACGTTGGTTGGATAGCCCACCCTGTGCTCCTATTAAATCATTTACTGGTGACACTGATACATTCATTAGCATGGCTATGATAAACCTTATTTTCACTCTTCTGTTATACTAAGTAACTCTATAAGACCTTTATTATCAGGACAATGACAAACCTTTTGTTTACCAACCCTTATTTCACCCCCTTCTTCCCCTTCACTGTTTCCAACACCGACCTGTTCACCCTTATTTAACTTTAAGTCAATATCTTAACTTTTTGAGGTGGTCAGATTAGCTTTAAAATCAGTCATCAGGGAGTTTATAACCTCAGGAATTGAGGCTAACGTGCAGATGAGATCATGCTCTGTTTCGGCATAGGTCTGGGCTTGTGGGATCAAAGCATTTAAGTTTGCCAATTTTAGGTCAATCCCAGCAACCGAATGCACCATTATGTTCAATAGGTCAACTTGCACATCCATCTTTGAGGATTGATATGATAAAGCGTCCAAAGTTAGTTGTGAAGTTTTAAAGTCCCAAACTTTGTTTTGGCCTAAAGGACCCTCCTGGGTCTCTTCAAGAGTGGGGTAATCATATTGTGCTAGCATTGGGTCCTTCTCCTTTAGGCTCAGTTTGTCTTGTGATGATGAATTGGGCTGATAATTGGTTGCAGTAATCTGCGCTATATGCGGCACATCCACAGATTCTAATTAAGTTGTTTTTTGAGTTGCTGAATATGCAGTTACCTTGGCACTTTTTTTAGAACATATCTGCCATTCATTATATAGACTCCCGCTGCCCGCGCTAGGACTTACGGCTACTTTTTCTGTAGAGTGCGGGGCAGTTTGCTACTGACTTCCGGAATAGCTTTGAGAACCCCCCATGGACTCTTTACCGACCAACATTTTGGGATATTCAATAGCTATTGACTTCTTAATAATGACATTTACTTCTAGAGGGGTGGAACCTTTAGTCTGCAAAAAGTTAGTGGCTCCATTAAGAGGTGGTGGAGGAGAGGGAGATCTCATAGTCAGTAGTTACAAATCAGTAATCGAGCCCCAGTCATTTCCTTTATTAGCCAATGAGTTGCTAATATTTTCTGGGGAATTCTTTACCTCTTCCCCATCTGATTCTATTTCACCTTGATTCCTATAAGAGTTTATTAAATTCCTACCCGTAGAGTCGCTCAGTGTCAGTGAGGTCAAAATATGGGATGACCCTCAAGCTGCAGGTGCTTGAAGAGAGGCAAAATCAACCTGGGCATTTGTTGAAACAATTTGACCAGCATCTGGCCCACCATTATTCCCCTTTCGAATTATGGTGCTGCTTTGACTTTTTGTTGGAGAAATGTGAGACTAGAGAGCTGTTTGGTCTTGGGTAGAGGAAAATATTGCTTCCAAGGGGTAGCCAAAAATTCAAATTTATGAGGCAGTTTTGATCCCTTCTAAAACATACGCGCGGCAAGGTGCCAGAGGAGGGCCGCGATGAATTTGGCAGGTGGACGGAGTAGGAGTTGCTGGGGTCCAGAGGATCGCGGCAGTGGTTCCGGTTCAGCAAGAGGCCAGCCAGGAAACTGGACTGCTGCGATAGTGTCTCTGTGTTATAAAGACCTGATTAAACTGTTAATTTTACTGAAAATATCATTTAAGCTATTTCATTGATAAATTCAATTGAACCCTGCAAATAAAAACCTGAACAATTAACATGTTTTGACACTGAATGTCACTCCCTCGGGGTTGTGAGAAAAGTAACCAAAAATGTGATATCCCAAAAGAAAAAGGAAATATTTTAAAAATGATGTATATACAAGTAGATTAGTGATAGACACTCCTGTCTGTTGATCAAAGGTACGCTTTCAGTCTGCTTCTGAGGGCGTTGAGGCATATGCTTGTTTGAGGACGCACATATCTGAAGGTCTCGGAATATTGAGCTTAGTAGGTTAACACGTTATGATTTCTGGATGTGTGACGGGTACATTTTGAATATTTCTAATCTATCTTCCCTTTCTCCAGAGATTGAATAAGTGAGTGCCAACCATTTGGCAATATTGCCATCTGTTAATTACGTTCCAGGAATCTGTGCTTTTCTACATAAATATAAAATAGCTGTTGACACCCCTCATTGAGAGGTTCTCATATGGAATGACTGTCCTACATCCATGCAGGAAGCCACCAGGCGTAAAGGACTCACAACCAGGTATGTGCCTTGAAATAACTTTGCAACAAATTGTGGTCTAGCATGCAAAGGATACAAGTACTCCTTCAAGCTTAAGAAAACATAGAATGTGTGGCTAGCGGGCAATGTCCTGCTAAGAGTCTTTTCAATAGAAATAGTGAGTCATGATATGTTATAACAACCATGCTTTCAGTTCCTTTCTGAAGTCTCCTGCAAAATGTTTCCAATGCATATGGATTAATTTGGTTAGCATTAAACTGTGAAATAAACATCAAAGTTAAAACCATTCAGTTAACAGTAAACCTACAGACTAAATTTTATAGCATAGTTATGTATTAGTTGTTGTGACGGCACAGGTATACATAAATATTTGGATCACAGATGCAAAACAAAACCACCAATACTTTCAAAGCAATTTCTGTAACCAGAGGTTTTTGGCACTTTCTGTAAATACAGTATATGTAGTGGTGGTCAGGACTTAAGCGAGGTCTACTGTTGCAAATATGCTTCATCAATAAGTATACAATCACTACTGGAAAACAATTGATGTTGGCTTGAAGAAAATACATACTCTTTACCTGCATGGTTGCCCTATCTCCATAATTCTTTTAGTTTAAAGTTTAGCATTTTTATTTTTTTGTTTTGCTTTAAATTGCCATTTTGGGATTCTATCTGTTGTGCCATCCCATGGCGCATTTAAAATCGCACTCTAGCTCTATTCTACATCCCTGAGGGATTTGAGTATGGTTCTTATTTGGTTGAATCCAGAATTCAGGTTTATTACTCATAGTGTGTATGTTCCTTGCATAAATTTCTACTTCAGCATTTTGGGTTTTTGTTAGGAAATGTCATGGAAGGCAAATGGATCCCTTCTCCAAAATCCTTTGGTCAGATTTGCCTTTAACTCTGCAACCCCTGTAGGGAAAAACAATGAATGATGTGCACCCAGTTTAGGATGCCCATGTGTAAGTGGAGTCCTAAAGTAAGGACATTCGATAAGGCTGTCGGATAAATGATTCTGCACATGTGGAGATTTGCATGGCCAGTGCTTCGGGGGACCCTCCTTTTCTTTATTCCTTCAAAGAGAATCCCTCCATTGTATACATGTATAAAAACCCACATCTAATTTTCTTATTTCTTTTTAAAATGTTTTGTATTGTTTGAAATATAGATACATCATATAACTGACAAAAACAGCACAGAAATAAAAGTAATAATCTGTGTACACAGCAAGTGCAACAGAATGATGATTCAGAACAGTAGTTGATGCTGTACAGTACAACTTTCCTAAACATTACACACCGGTCTGCTCACATCTTGTCCCTCCCTGATATTTCATGCCACATCCTGCAGTGAGTGGCCAGGTCCTAGTCTTACGGCCAGAAACCTCTGAATCTTATTTGCTAATACTCTATCTTTTGAGCAACAGGTTAATCACACCATTAAAACCTGTTATTGGACTTTGAAAATTCTCAAGAAAATCCTTTCTTTTCTTCAGAAGGAACTCAGAATTTGGTGATTGTGGCCTTATTCACCTCTAAACTGGATTACTGCAATGCCCTGATGTTAAGCATTAGCAAAGGGTCCCTTTATAGGTTACAACTGATTCAAAATGCCATGGCTCGCCTTGACTTTTATCTCCCACACTAAGCGTCTGCCAGTAGCAACTTGAGGCAGCTGCACTGGCTACCTGTGGAAAAGCGCATTATTTTTAAGGCATTCTGCCTCACACACAAGGCTCTTCTCTTGGAAGGTTGCAAATATCTTTGTTCATTTCTGCAGCAGCATGCGCCTAGCCGTCCACTCAAGTCTTCTAGTCTCAATTTAATTTCAGTGCCCCACTGCCGAAAGGCCAGATTGGGAGACAAAACCTTTTCAGTAGCGGCTGCGAAACTATGGAACATTCTTACGCTGCCCATCAGGAAAGAAGACACGCACCTGTCTTTTCGAAAGCAGCTAAAAACATGGCTTTTTTTCTAGCTTGGGCGAGCTCCATTTGCCGGTCTTGCCTTTCCAGGGGTTTCTTTAGGGAATCACTTGCTTCACCCACTCCTCAGCGCTACAGCCGGAATGCGCCTTAATAAATATAAATACAAAAATACATCATCCTACACCTTCCCAGACTAATGCACATTAAGGAGAAATAAAACAGCCATTTTACACCTTACATTGAGGCACTCAATATCAAGCTCATTCAACCCAGGCTTCAACCTGGAATCCTGATATTGTTGCACTAACATCTGTTTTCATATACATAGTGACAATCCACCATTCCATTCATTCAAGGAATCTTCCATCAGGTGGGTCAGACAATGCTTGAATCTTTACTTAAAGTGCTTGAGTCGGCCATCCACCCCATTGAGTCCTCAGCAAGCCGCTCATCAGATCATACCTTCTTAATACACACTTTGTCCGCAATAGCCCATTCCACCATATCCTTGAGCCAACCTGTAATAAAGGGTGGGCAACTGCAAATCATAGCACAGCTATTATTTAAGCCAAAACCAGACCAAGCTCTAATTTCCTTTTACAGGTTACCTGTGACGCACCTAGTCATATGTAATAAAGAAATGACATACCTGCTCAACTGTAATAACTTATTACAGTTCAGTACTGATGTCACGATGATGAAACAATGCCTTCTGCCAGTCAGCATCCAAAGTTGAAAGGCAGGTCATGAAGCATAATTAAAGATGCAGTTTAAAAAAAAAATGAAACATTGCTTTGCTCTGTTTTTCTAGAAGAATAGTGATAAGTGGAACAGTAAGATATTTATGAAACGTTTTTCTGTGCATGCCTTTTTTAGAAAATATAGACTCACCCTGTATGCTTATACACATTCTGAGCTGCAGTGTTTTTTTTAAATTTTTTAATCTGACTTGTATTAAACTGATTGTAATATCTTAAAAGCAAATATCTACAGCTTGTTTGGTGTTTAGGCTTGCAATAGTGATTCTACTTGTATTCTCACTTACAAAGATGCAATATCTTTAATACAAAACAGCAATGCACCAAGGATTTAAGTGATTTATGGGAAAGGAAAAAAGTTTCCTTTTCTGTATGTTATAACTCCGTTGTTCCCAACCTTTTGACTAATGTGGACCCCTGCTTTATCATTACTGGAACCTGGGGGACCCCCATTGAATCATTATTGGAATCCGGGACCCCCTACTGAGTCATTACTAAAAGCTGTAGACCTAATCTGTTAAGATAAATTAATTTTCTAAGCAGTCGCAGACCTCTGGTGGAGGCTTTGCAGACCCCCAGTGGTCCCCGGACCACAGGTTGGGAACCACTGTTATAACTATATTGTGACCTTATACAGGAACACTGCCTTCAGCCTTGTTCCTCTACATGGTAACGGAAGTCCTCAGTGATTTGCAATATCCTTGTAATGTACAGTAGGAAGAGCTTTCCCATATTTGCCTTGCCCATGAACACACTGCCTAGGTCATTCTAAATGATTGACAATTAGACTTTCAGATTCAAAATGGTCAACTTGTGTTCAATGGAGTACAGCTTGTATTTTATGGCCTGTAAGCTCAGTCAACCCTTTTTTGGTACTGCATGATCCTGGTAATCAGTTGCAGCAGAAATTTCCATTGGCATTGTAGTTAAATTTTCCGTGCTGCTATTGTGTGTTGGTAGAGCTTGCTAGTTCACGAGGAACAGGATAGTAGATCAGATGGTAAATGGGAGGCAGAAGTAGATACCACAATGTGGTCAGATTGTTTTCCTGAAGTGAGCACTAACAGGGACCACTGAGCTCCCTAAATGAGTGAAAGATGAGAATCACTAGCAATCAGTGCTCATTGTATTTAGTCTGCAAGAGAGTGTAGGCAGTTCAAGAATTCTTGAATCTGAGTTGAGATGGAAAGCAGTTCAGGGATTAATAATACTACTGACATGCTCAGGCGAATATCCTTAAACTCGAGCACAGCAGTGGAAAAAATAATAGTTTTAAAACAAGGTCTACTAGCTTATAACCAATTCCGTTATTGGTGATTGTGTAAGAAGTGCAAACGTCGGATCATGCAAATAACCTGCAAGCAGGAAAGACAAGGGAGCACTGTCATATAAACAGATTATTAAGCTATCAAAAAGCTCTGTTCAACAAAATGGAGGATTCTGAAACCTTTCCTCCAAATATACTATGTTGTATTTCTTAAGTAACATGAAAGCTATTTGAAATCTAGTGTGAACAGCGTTAGTTTGGCAACAAACTGCAAAGATTAAAATGGAGGTATGCTGAACATTGTGGGTATGAATGGAAACAAAGGGGTAACTGCCCAAGAGCTCACTCTGCTTTTAGTAGACCACGGAGGTTCCTGTATATGGCTATCTGACTGCCAGACAGATATGGACTGCAAGGCTTGGCAATATCAAAGGATTTAGGAAGAAATGTGTAAAACTACACCTGCTGGGATAATTCACCATCATTCAAATTCAGATGGAGTGGTTGATCTTGTGTGCGGCTCATCTCTGTCACTGCAGTAGGGTGCAAGAGATCAGTGAATGTTTGTGAACATCTGCGCCCCAACAAGTTTGAATTATCACACTTTCCTTCAATATACATGAGCTCGGTGGACAGCCCTTTGGATCCGCTAGTTCACATTAAAGATACACATCAACAGTACTAGCAATAGCTTAGTTGCATGGGAGATTAAGAGTTGACTATCACTTACGTCAACGGGTGGGGAGACCCATGTGGGTTTCCCCTTTCAAGCACCACCCAAGGCACCTAATCTACAGTTTGGGGTATCTCTAAAAATTGGGCACCACTTGAACTGCTGCCAGTATGAAAAAATACTGGGGGACTTGAGTGGACACACATTAATCTGACTTATCAGTGAGTATGTGTGTGGTGGGAATCATGCAGCCATTTTGATAATGATCTTGTATTCTATATCACAGTCGAAATAACTGCATCTCTCCCAGGCTTTTATTCCAGTGTGCAATATGGGAATGTAGCATTTGTAGAATGCAATGTTAGCATAATGAGTGTTTAGTTTTAACCATGCATGTTCATTTGTACATACTTCAGCTGCATGTCAGTTAGAATTGCTAATATACACACTATGCTTTAAAGTGTTAATTCTAAAATGCCTAGTCTATAACGTGATAGTTTTTCCAGTCGGTGTAAAAGATTGCCCGAAGGATTATCACCTCTAGTCGCCGTGTAATTCATAATTTAGTTTCTCAGTTAATTAAAACCTTAACAATTCTGCCATTTTACATGATAAAAAAACATTCTAAAATAAATTAAGATTTTTACTACGAGGTGATTAAATGTAAATTAAAAAGTTAAAAAGAAAACAATTTTACGATTTAGTTTTCCTGAGATAAGTAAATCTTGTAAAATGTCTCACTTGTAGTAAAAGATATACAGGCCAGGGGTTCAAAATGTTTTAGATGGAAGCACATCACTTTATTACTGTCCTGGACTTAAGATATATGATAAATACTGCGACTACCCGACCCACAGGAGCTAACACAATTGATCTTGAAACCTTTTCAGGCTTGGGGATAACATTTTTTAAAAAAGGGCTGATAGTGCCCTATGTGCGGGCCAGTACCATGAACCAATTGGTCTATGTACAGTTGAAATGATCTCTGTGTGACCTGGGGGAGTTGATTAGACATGCTATTTTGGTCGTGGCCTACTGGTGCTACAAACCCGAACATCCCTTTTTTTTTGCATAGCATGTTTCAGGAACTTGACAAACGTACAGTTTAGCTTGGGATCGTGCTGGTTGAAGCAGGCCACTATGGCTCCCCTACAGGTCGTCCTAGCTCCATCAGTAAACATCCTCTTCAGAAGGTCTAACAGACCCGGACAGATGCAGATTGTGTAGTAGATCTTCCTTTTGACATGAACTGCGCATTAATGTTCCTCTATAACAGAGCATTGGTCGAGGTTGTCAAGTTGCCTAGTCGCATTGTCATAAGTTCAAGTTTCATGTGAGGTGCATAGGTGGTGAAGAAATAGGCAGCCGCTTCCAGTTTGGTATAGTATTTTATGGTCATCCACGCATGAGACCAGGCACTAAATTTGGCTTTATCTTCAATAACTGAAAGCAGTTTAGTGGCCTTATTAACCCCTCTTGAAAATGAATTGTATGTTGGTGCTACCTCCCACAGATCCAGTGGGAAGCAATTTGGATGAGAACTGTTAGCAGAGGACGGAGTGATGGGTCATATGGCTGTTTGTCCAGGAGAGAGAAAGCATACATTAGTGGTGGGGTTCTTTGCGCAAAGTATCTCTTCTGTTGTCATAAGGATCCCTGGGCATCTAAAATTACTCCAAGATATTTATAGTATGGCACCACCTCTAACGAGACGTTACTTAAGGCCATCAGTGATCTGATGGTGTACCTGCATCCTAAACACATTATTTTTGATTTAGCCACATTGATTTCCTGCTGGTTGGAATGAACATAATTAGCCAGAAGGTTTAGGGATCTTTGTAGCCTGACCTTGGTGCAGCTGAGAAGTACCAGATCATCCGCATATAGTAGATGTCAGTGAGATCCCTCCCATGTGAGGGGGGTGAATGTTTCCTGCGTACAAAGCTGGGGTCAGGTCAGCCATAAATAAGTTAAACAGGTGTGGGGCGAGCACACAGCCTTGTTCCAGACCGAGGGTTGTGGGGATTTTCCTTGAGAGCCTAGTACCATCTCTGATCTTTATGCGTACCCATGTATCTGAGAATAAAGCAATTATTGCATGGGGGGGGGGGCGGAAGACCCCATAGCTTCAGCTTGCTCCAGAACAGGTGTCTAATCGGTTGAAGGTGAGGCCGACAGCGCCGACACCCTCCCTCCACTTAGGAAAACCACCAGCACCCGCAGCAGCAAGAAAGCCCGCTGTTCACCGCAGACCTTCAGGCCTCCAAGCGGGAATGCCGAAAAGCCGAGAAGATCTGGCGTCAAGAACAAACAGAAAACAACCACACCACCCTCAAATCCACCATCCGCAAACATCACCAGCTCATCCGGACCACCAAAAGATCTTTCTACAAAGAACAAATTAACAACACACACAACAGCAAGGAGCTCTTCAGCATCATCAAGCAACTCACCAACCCGAAGTCCTGCTCTGCCGAGCCCCCCCCCTCTCGCAAGACCTCTGCGACTCCCTCGCCACATTTTTTCACCGCAAGATCACAGACATCCATGGCAGCTTCTCACCGCCGTCCCCCACCACTGTCAAGGCTGACTCCAAAGCACTCATCCACACAAACATCCTGAGTGCCTGGACCCACACCAACGACGAGGAAACCACCAAGACCATGAGCACTATCGACTCTGGTTCACCCGCCGACCCCTGCCCTCACCACGTCTTCAATAAAGCCAGCCAAATCATCGCTCCCCAGCTCTGCACCATCGTCAACAGCTCCTTCGAGATCGCCATCTTCCCGGAGAGCTGGAAACACGCCGAAGTCAACACCCTGCTCAAAAAGCCCAAAGCCGACCCCGAAGACCTCAAAAACTACCGTCCCTACTCCCCTTCCCTGTGAAGGTCATCGATAAGATAGTCAACAGCCAACTATCTTGCTTCCTGGAGGACAACAGCCTACTCAACTTCTCCCAGTCCCGATTCCGCAAGAACCACAGCACCAAGGCCACCCTTATCGCTGCCGCCGACGCCATCAGGAGCAGGCTTGACAAAGATGAAACCGTTGCCTTTGCAGCATTCGACACCGTCTGTCACCACACCCTTCGCACACGCCTCCACAATGCTGGAATCCACCACAGAGCCCTGGATTGGCTCACATCCTTCCTCTGGCAAAACCCAAAGAGTCCGCCTCCCCCTGTTCCTGTCAAAAGCCACCAACTCCATCTGCGGAGTCCCCAAGGGATCCTCACTCAGCCCCACCCTCTTCAATGTCTACATGGCACTGCTCGCCAACATCGTCTCGTATGTGGATGACGCTCAGCTGATCCTCTCTCTCACGTAGGACCCCACAACCACCAAGACCAAGCTCCACACCGGACTTCATGCCATCGCCAACTGGATGGAGGCAAGCCACCTCAAACAGAACTCGGAGAAGACCAAGATCATCATCTTCGGCTCCAACAAAGCAGCATGGGATGGATCCTGGTGGCCTGCCACTCTGGGAGCTGCCCCAACGCCCACCACCCACCCACGCACGCAACCTTAGCTTCATACTGGACTCATCGCTCACTATGACCCAGCAAGTCAACGCCATCTCATCCTAATGTTTTAACACCCTTCGCATGCTTCGCAAGACCTTCAGATGGATCCCCGTTGAAACCAGAACGGTCACCCTCGCACTCGTCAGCAGAAGACTGGACTACGGCAACGCTCTCTACACGGAAACAACGGCCAAGCTCCAGAGAAAACTTCAGCGCATCCAGAACGCCTCAGCACGACTTATCCTCAACCTCCCTTGCCACGAACACATCTCAGCCCGCATCAGAGACCTCCACTGGCTCCCCGTCAACAAAAGGATCATCTTCAAACTCCTGATCCACGCTCACAAGGCTCTCCACAACGCTGGACCTGCCTACCTCAACGAGCGCCTCAACTTCCACATCCCGACAAGCCAGCTTCGCTCCACCAACCTCACCCTTGCCACTGTCCCCTGCGTCCACGGACCCCAACCGGCAGCAGATCCTTCTCCCCCCTTGCCGCCGAAACCTGCCACTCCCTCCCTGTCGACCTACATCTGACCCAGGACCTCCTGACCTTCAGGAAGCTCCTCAAGACCTGGCTCGTCAAGCAGTAGCACCCTTCCCCCAGCGCCTTGAGACTCTGCCGGGTGAGGAGCGCGCTTAACAAACTACTGATTGATTGATTGACCTTAATCTATAAAGCCAAGATCTAGTTTCCTGTGCTGCCATCTGCTCTGCTCTACCAGAAAGGAAGTTAAGATGTTAGTCACGGTACCCACCCTTTTCCAAAAGCCTGTTTGATTAATTGGAACGATTTTATGTTTTTCTTACCATGTTAATGCCACAAGGAGCAGGGAGACATAGTTTTTTGCCTCAACGTCGATAAGGGTGATTAACCTGTAATCGCCGGATTGTGTCTGTTGCCTCCCTTGAGATTGGATTGATTAAATAGCCTTGACAGCTCTCAAAAATGGCGCGTCCTAGACTTACTTCCGGTATAAGGTTAGCACTTTTGACCAGAAGACAGCTTCTTCAATAAAAATGGCTTGTGGATGGCCATTTGGCCCAGGGGCTCCTTCACAATGGGCCTTAAGGAGTGCGCGGTATGTCCAGTCAGTGGACAGAGTGAGTTTGATCATCTCCCCGCCGTCCAGCTGGAGGATGTTTCCCCTTACGGGATGTCAATTATGGCAATGGGGGGGGTGGGGGAGTTCCACGTGGGTGGCACTTTGCTGTGAAGATTATCTTGAGATAACACACCCAGTTATTTTCAGGGATATTTCAGTTGTTAGAGTTCCCTTGGGTGTTTAGATTGATGCCCCAGAATTTCCTGCGGTTTTTCCCTTTTGCAGTATGTATTAATTTTGAGAGCTCTTGCCTTTGGCCTTTTATTTGCGTATGTCTTTTATACTCTTTCTTTGAATTCTTCAGTTGTTCCCACAGTCTGATTGCCTGGGTGAGCCTTCAGGTGTCTTACCAGCTTCCTTTAAACTTTTTTAAGGAGTTGGGCTTGTTTTGAAACGCGGGCTGGGGTGATTCACTGAATTGGCTGTGGTAGGTTGCGAGGAGAATGCTGGTCAAGTATTTTCACTTGGACGTCGTCACAGGCATCCATTACAAGTCTGTGGTTTTTAAGGCTCTCCAACATCTGCAACTTTGCTGATAAAGATAAGGCTCATATTGTGTCAGAGGACCAACGTAGTCTGTTGAAGCTCGTTCACTCTATTGAACCCACTTGTACTGGAGCAGGTTTGTGCACAGGCAAGGAGGACCTTAGGGTGAGTATTTGGTAGGAATGGTCACTAGATGTGGTGTATTTTATTTTAAATTGCCGTACCAAAGAGATCCGAGGCAGTGTGACTAGGGTGTAATCTAAAATGGACCGTGAATTGGGGCCGTGGAAGGTGTGGCTTGGTGGGGGGGGGGGGGGTCACCTGGGAACCTTCTGTTTAGGACCCATAATTTGAGGTTTTCCAGTGACGTCACCAACTGTACACCCTGATGATCACAATGAGTGAAGTTCGATGAAACCTGTGTCGGGACGTTCCAGTAAGAGTTGTCGGCACTTAGTATTTTGTCTTCCACTTGTGCCATAATTAAATTCAAGTCGAAGTCTCCTGTCAGAATGATGTCCCACTCGGGGTGGGTCTGACTGTAGTATGAAATTATTGCTATTAACCATTTTATTGCAGTACATTTGCGGGAAAAGCAGGGGTGTATGTAGGCGTTAACCAACAACATCGGTGGCCTATTGTTAGAAATTCAGTTGCAAAGTTTGAGCACATCTTGGTCTTCTTGCGGCAGCTCTTCTGTGTCCATTTTCAGGGTTAATGAAAAGTAAACTGCTAGACCCCCACTTTGCTTTCCGTGCTTCTTATGCATGACTGTATTTATTTCAAAGGATGTGAAACCCGACAGCGGAAGACCCTGTTGTGACCAGGTTTCCTGCAGTGCAATTATATCCCTGTTAAACAGTAAAATATGGCAACAAGACTGCATATAAAATCAATAAAATAATCAAAATCACAGTGCATGGAATATTGATATTGGTTAATAGATGGTGATGCATGTAGTCCCAAATGCTCAACATTTTAAAACTCTTGCTTGAATGTCCATCTAAAGAGTGGACAAGGAGCCGTTTCTTACCAACCTACTACATCATACTCAGCATTACAGGAGAACACTGGCAGAGAGGGGTTCCAATACACATGAAAAAAAAGTTAGACTACTACATTGAGTTATTAGTACTATGGCATAGTAGTGATGAGATTGGCTTTATCCAAGTAGCTTGACGAAAGTGCCAGGCCTCTGGGCAAAGACCTTTTTGCAAATGCCGAGACGCAGAGCAAGCCAAACAATGGTCAGCCTTGTGCTCATTGGTGGATCTGTTGACCTTGTTATTGTGCTGTGACTCAGGGATCATCCGTATGTTAGGAAAACATGCTGTATTGCACACCTAGCTCTAAGCTTGAGCATCTGCATTTGAGCTGACCTCATTACTTTCAATTGCTATTTTGTTAGTGGCAAGCAAACAACTTTGCAGTCTCTACTGGTCATCAAGATCAGCACCCTAGCAATTGACATTATGCTTTACTTGGGTGACTGCAGTTTTCACACTGCCCTCTAGATAAACTTATTTTTAATGATCTTTACCATAGCAGCTTAGTGTCCATTCAGATTACATATAGACACATTGCCTAATGTACGAAATGTATTGCCTTTCCTTGTCCACACAATTATGAGGTGCAAATCCTTGAACTTTAAGGGGCACACCTCTGTTTATTCTCTATCAATACCTAAAAAATAAATAAAAAAAATCCTGCTTATCAGGAGAAAGCCCAAGAGCTGAGGAAACTCAATTTCATGTTGACAAATCTTTTATCATGTGATCCTCCATTGTTTACATCTATTCAAACAAAAACAGTGTGGGGGCGCACACTGCCTTGCTTCCCAGTACTCAGCTTACTCTAATGCAGTGGTTCCCAACCTGTGGTCCAGGGACTTCGGGGGTGTCCGCGAAGCCTCCTCAGACGGTCCACGACTGCTTAGAAAATTGGCTTCCAGTAATGATAAAGTGGAGGTCCACAGAAGTCAAATGGTTGGGAACCACTGCCCTAATGCATCATGGTAAATGTAGTGCATGATAACTTGCTTCAGTTGACAGTCTTTAGTTTTTCGCCAATGTTGGTGCAGCCAGTGTGTGTATCTCGGACGTATGTTTCAGGATAGTTTTCCTACTTCAGTAGAGCTATGCATTTTTTTGGAGGTACTGGAAATGCTGCCCAAAGTCTTTTCAGGGCTCCGTACAACTCACTGGACGCAAGTGCACCAGCCAGAGCCTGTCAGCTCATTCACTCAAGGGAGTCTTTTAATTAAAAAAAAAAAAGCGGCTGGGAGCACACTACCTCACCTCTTAGCTCTCAGAGCACCCCAGTGCATCATGGTAAATACAGGGCATGATAACGCTCCAGTGACAGTCTTTAGTTTTTCACCAATATGGATGCAGTCAGTGCTGTGTATCTCTGAACATGTTTCAGGATAGTTGTCCTTTAGTAGAGAGCAACACAATCTTTTTGGGGTGTTTGAAAAGCTGCTCAAAGACTTCTCAGGTCTCTGTACCACTCACGGGGCGCAGGTGCATCAGCAGGAGCTCGTCAGCTCATTAGTTCGAGGGAGCCCTTTTAAAGTAAGAGGGTGGGAACACTGCCTAACATCCCAGTTCTTCGTTCACCCCATTGCATCATGGGAAATACAGTGCATGATAACCCTTGATTCAGTGACAGTCTAGCTTTTCATCAATGTTGATGTGTGCAGGTCCCCATTACTTTCACTTAGTCCTCAGTATGGATCTTTATCTAAAAGTGGATGTAGAATCCTCAAGCTGGACTGACAGTTACTTAATTTACAACTAAGTCCTTTTTAGAGTCAAAGAGAATTCTCAATAGTTTAAAATAATTTATTGAAGAATTAATATAATCTTTATTGATCAAAATTCTCAAGTTACAGAATCCTACATTAAGAGTGTCCTGAATCGGTCCCTACTCTATTCGTCTTCATCCCACAAATGTAATATGTCTGAATAATTATGCCAACTTAGCCTGGGAAAGATTACATTAACAAAGATTCTCGCCATTATCTGTCTCGTGCTTACAGGTATAATATTCTGAAACAATTTATCAATTTTCTCTAAGGCTCAATAGAATCTCTTCAGTGGAATAAATACTGTTTTATCTAACTGCTTGACAACTAGACCGTTCCTATGCACTTTTCTAAGCTCAATCCTACTCCCTTAAGTATCAAGCTCAGTATGGTTTCTCTAAAACATCACCCCCACACCCATATCATTCAGATAATGCTCTCGAATTACCTATCCTCTAAGCTCAAGTGGCAAGTATTAGTGGTCAGTTACAGTGCTCATCTCATCTGTCAGCTCTCTTCTGGTCTGCTATGCTCACTTGTTTTCTGCTGTCAATGATGATGCTCCCCCACCTTTCCCTAGGACATTCTTTATAATCAATCGATAAAATAATTATCATTTTTCGATATGTTGAAACATTGAACAATGCTTTGTCTTGTTAGATGGCGAGGATCGGATACAATCGCTTCCTTTCTCATACGCCTCAAATTCTATAAGAACAAATTTTTCATACATGAGTATAACGCCTGAATAATTCACACCATTCATGTAATGTTAATGTTTTCAATCTTAAATCAATGTTTACTTTTCTAAATACATGTTAAATAATTTACTTCAAAGGTCCAACACGTCCCTTCTGTCACATGGCTCCCATGTTTGTTAAAGGGGTGGGTCACTAGTTGAGGTTTGGACCACTTGTTCTTCAAATCCAACAGTTTTTGGACCCACCCAGAATTCAGAGTTGAAATGTAATAATCCTTGAATAACTGCTTTATTTAAAGTGACAATTTGTTCTTCAGAAAGAAAAGATCAGTACAGTTCTATTAATCCAAATATTCTTTATTATGAGGTTTTAGAAAAACAGCCAGCTGAAGGCCTGTGGCTTTCTCAAGGTTCTGATTACAACAGACAGGAGTAACTCTCATACATTGTCAAATACATTTTCAAGCTGCATTGTCAAATGAATACATCATTTTGCATCAAGTATTGTTTTCATTTTTAATTCCTGGGCTTAATCCCGAAGGGATACAGGACATCTGTTCACTGAAGGAGTGTAGGGGGCAAAACATGTGTTGGATGTTTTTCTAAATCCGCATAGTAAAGAATATTTGGATTAATAGAGCTATACAGATCTTTTAATGCTGAAGAATAAATTGAAGAAGTCACTTTGAATAAAGCCATTATTCAAGAACTATTAAATATCAACTATCAATTCTGAGTTGGTTCACTTTTTCTAAATACATGTCCGCGCATTAGGCAGGTTAGTAGGTGGGTATGAGTGCATATAGTACTGGTTCTATTGTTTTAAAGAAAGATGTAATTTCATAGTTCAGAAAGAGGTTATGGAATAAACATTTTTTTTTTCAAGTGCCAGTGTAGCATGTTTTGCGTGTATTGCTCCATGGATTAGACAGAGTTCAGAGCATGCTTTTAAATGTTGAAGCAACAGATTTTAGGCCTAGCAATTCATTCTCATGTTAGTGATTTAAAATTATGATTCTTAATTTTCCATTGGTGCCTTATCATTGGTGACATTATGATAAACCTGTGGTCATTGACAAAGTAAATGGGAATTGACAAAGTAAATGGGAGTAAATGGTAGTCAAAGGTGGAATGCAGAAAGGGTGGTGAAATGCAAAGATGTCATGCGTCCCAATCAAGGCATCAATCAAAGGAGCCTAGCTGGAAGTACCTTGTGCACGAGTCCAGCCAGACCTGCCGGAGGAATCCTTTCACCAACCAAATCCATTTAAGCATTGAAGCACCAGGGTGGATATACAGTAGTTGCCACACAAGGCGCTCACCCTTCCGTTAGATAGGCATTTAGGTCTTGAGTTTTATGCTCTATTCATCTGTTCCGTTATTTAATGTGTAGTTTCTTTTGTGTTTATTAGTTCTTGACTGTTTTTCTTGTATTTTAATATTGATAAAGGGTGCTGCATTACTGTTTTCTTGGTTTGTGTTGTAAAGGAAAGAGTGATGTAATGGTCTGTCCTATGCCACCTGCATTCATCACTCTGGAATAGAATGATGTCAGTGAAGAGTATTGGTGGTTGATATACAAGATAGTTGCTAACAGTTGAAGAAGGGAAGGAGTGAGGGAACCCTACGGGTCTTTGTGGCAGCTCTGTTTATGCTTCCTTAGTTAATACACAAACTTCATTTTACCTCTTTACTGAGTTTTTTGTCCTCACGCCCATCACTATGGAGACTGTGGCAGATGTTCAGAAGGTGGGGGCCACACAGAACAAATAATCAAAGTGGCATATCTTGCAATTGTACTGACATCTGGATTGACTGCCACATCACACAAGCCTCTGATGCCTTGAGGAAATTATCAGAAGGCAAACACACCTCTGCTTTCATCTTGTAAAAATGAGTACATAGCTAATGCAGTACAATGGGCAAACATACAAGCCCTTGACGAACTAAGGGCTATAACAATCCTTAAGAATCCATTTAACATATCCACTCAGTCAACAGTTTGTATTACAATCACCTGAGTTTACAGCTGAAGCAAACAAACTACTGGCTATGATAATACCATGGAAAGTGGCAGTCATCTAGAAGCAGGCAGTCAGATTGGTTTCCAGGGCCCTTCCTTCTTCAGGGCTTCTCCCCTTCCTTTTCAGCTTATAGGATTTAGTACCACAGGTTTCTCTTCACTCATAATGGAGGAATCCACACTAGTAAATCCGTTTTGCACTTCACTGGCTACCAATCTTTCTGATCTGCCTAGTACATATGGTCATTCATTCCAACACTCCATACCTTCTCATCTTGAATACAGAAATCAATTCCCAATAGAATCCTTTGATCTTCAGTCTGCATCTTCTACAGGTTCGAAGGGACTTTAAAGCTAAGTTGGGTGGTCGCTCTTTCACTTTTCTCACTACTAAAGCGTGGAATGTCCTGACCTTCGGATTCTGAACCATCCCGTTGCAGTCAGTATTTACAAAGAAGCTCAAAAAATCTACAGCCTATGGATTTTTTCTGCACGCCTGTCTTCCCTTCCAGAACTGTGCGCCCCTACAGCTGATGTGTGCGCTTTAAAAATTCACATGTAACGTAACATTAGGTACTATTAAAAAAAGCACTACAGTTCACCTCATTCACACCTTGAAAAAGTGGAAATGTTGCTGATGGAATACCACAGAAGCCATTGTTTACTCATACCCATTGTTATTAATCCAGTCATAAACTGCCTTGGAAATAAATTGGCAACCCCGTTTTAGGAAAAACATCAAGCTCAGGTAATGTGATAGCAATGGTTGTAACAAATAAGATGACATATGTATACATGGCAACTCTTTTCAGAGTCAACAGCCTGTTTTTTCCAGAGTCAACCATTGTACCTCACAGGCAAGTGGCTTAACTACAATGATAAAAATGAGCAGCTGCAAGGGCACCCCTCACTTGTACCTCAGAAAACTGGAAATGCAGATAGTAGAATACTATCTACGCTACTGTATTCAGTCAAACATGTTCTGAAGAATCTATTCCTGGACAGCTGTAGAAGTTAGTATAGGGGTGTAGGAAGTTGGCTCTGTATATACTATCTCAGTGAGAGATAGTGTGCACAGAGTCCAAGGGTTCCCCTTAGAGGTTGATAGTGGCAAAATTAGATGATACTAATGCTCTATTTTGTACCTCAGAAAACTGGAAATGCAGATAGTAGAATACTATCTACGCTACTGTATTCAGTCAAACATGTTCTGAAGAATCTATTCCTGGACAGCTGTAGAAGTTAGTATAGGGGTGTAGGAAGTTGGCTCTGTATATACTATCTCAGTGAGAGATAGTGTGCACAGAGTCCAAGGGTTCCCCTTAGAGGTTGATAGTGGCAAAATTAGATGATACTAATGCTCTATTTTGTGGTAGTGTGGTCGAGCAGTAGGCTTATCAGAGGGTAGTGTTAAGCATTTGTTGTACACACACAGGCAATAACTGAGGAACACACACTCAAAGACTTAACTCCAGGCCAATAGGTTTTTATATAGAAAAATATATTTTCTCCTATTAATTTTTAGGACCACAAGATTCAAATTTTAGGTAAGTACATAAAATGCAAGGTACTTCACACAGGTAAGTATAGAACTTTGATTTAAAACAGTAGTACACACAGTTTTGGTTAAAATGGCAAATAGCTATTTTAAAAGTGGACACTGCAAAAATCAACCGTTCCTGGGGGGTTCTCAGGTAAGTAAAGCACTTAGTCTCCTGGGCATAGGCAGACCACCGTTGGGGGTCAAGGCAACCCCAAAGCTACAGCACCAGCAACACAAGGCCGGTCAGGTGCAGAGGTCAAAGCAGGGCCCAAAACACATAGGTGCCTATGGAGAACAGGGGTGCTCCGGTTCCAGTCTGCTAGCACGTAAGTACCTGCGTCCTCAGTGGGGGGGGGGGGGGGGGGAGAGAGAGCAGGGGGGAGAGAGAGCAGGGGGGTTTTGTAGAGCACTGGGGGACACACACAAGCACACAAAACACACCCTGAGTGGCACAGGGGCGGCCGGGTGCAGTGTGCAAAGTAGGTGTCAGGTTTGCTGTAGAAATCAATGGAGGGACCTGGGGGTCACTCTGCTGATGCAGGCAGGGCACGGGGGCTTCTCGGGCCAGCCACCGACTGGGCTAGGATGACGGCTGCCTGCTGGTCACTCCTGCACTGGTAGGAGGTTCCTCTCGGTCCTGGAGGCTGTGGGTGCACTGCTTTGTCGAGGCGTCTGGTTCCTTTGTTACCAGGCAGTCACGGTCAGGGGGAGCCTCTGGATCCTCTATGCAGGTGTCGCCGTGGGGGTGCAGGGAGGTCGACTCAGTGTGCCAACGACGTTGGAGTCGCCTGGGATTCCTCTCTGTGATGTTTGTTGTCCTGGACTCGAGCCGGGTGCGTTGGGTGCAGTGTGAAGATTCACGCTTCTGGTGGGAAGTGAGTCTCTTTAAAGTTTCTTCTTTGTTTCAATTTTGTTGCTGTTTCTGGACAGAGACACTGTCCTCGGGAGGTTCTTGGTCCTTTAGGTAGAGGTCAGTCCTCAGAGATCGCTGGTCCCGCAGGATGCGTCGCTGTGCAGGTTCTTTGAGTGTGGAGACAGGCCGATAGGGCTGGGGACAAGTCAGTTGTCGTCTCTGTGGGGCTTTCAGATCAGCAGTCCTCCTTGTAGGTTGCAGGAATCTGATTTCCTGGGTTCAGGGTTGCCCCAAAATACTAAATTTAGGGGTGTGTTTAGGTCTGGGGGGCAGTGGCCAATGGCTACTCTCCTTGAGGGTGGCAACACCCTCCTTGTGCCTCCTCCCTGAGTGGAGGTGGGCACATCCATATTCCTATGGGGGGTATTCTCCAAAACCAAGATGGAGGGTTTCTTAAGGCAGGGGTCACCTCAGCTCAGGACACCTAAGGGGCTATCCTGACTGGTGGGTGACTCCCCCTTGTTTTTCTCATTAACTCCTCCGGACTTGCAGCCAAAAGTGGGGGCTGTGTCCGGAGGTGTGGGTATCACCACTAGCTGGGATGCCCTGGGGCGCTGTAACAGGCATGAGCCTTTGAGGCTCACCACCAGGTGTTACAGTGGCTGCAGGGGGAGGTGAGAAGCACCTCCACCCAGTGCAGGCTTTGTTCCTGGCCACAGAGTGACAAAGGCACTCACCCCATGTGACCAGAAACTTGTCGGGTTGTGGCAGGCTGGCAGGAACTGGTCAGCCTAACACTGGCGTTTGGACTGGTATATAGGGGTCATCTCTAAGATGCCCTCTGGGTGCACTTTTCAATAAATCCCACACTGGTATCAGTGTGGATTTATTGTGCTGAGAAGTTTGATACCAAACCTCCCAGATTTCAGTGTAGCCATTATGGAACTGTGGAGTTCGTATTTGACAAACTCCCAGACCATGTACTCTTTATGGCTACCCTGCACTTACAATGTCTAAGGTTTGGCTTAGGCACTGTAGGGGCATAGTGCTCATGCAACTATGCCCTCACCTGTGGTATAGTGCACCCTGCCTTAGGGCTGTAAGGCCTGCTAGAGGGGATACTTACCTATGCCCCTCCCTGAGGGGAGTGTCATGTTGACTGTCATTTTCTCACCACCAGCACACACAAGCTGTGAGGCAGTGTGCATGTGCTGAGGGAGGGGATCACATAATACATGCTGCAACCCACAGGGCCCTTGGTATCGGGGGTACCAGTTACAAGGGACTTAACTGTGGGCCAGGGTTGTGCCAATTGTGGGAACAGAAGTACAGTTTAGGGAGAGAACACTGGTGCTGGGGCACGCTTAGCATGATCCCAGCACACTTTCAATCATAACTAGCATCAACAAAAGGCAAAAAGTTAGGGGGTAACCATGTCAAGGGAGGCATTTCCCTACAAGGGGGAAATCACATTTAGAAGAAAAAGACAAAAAGAGCTCATGAACTGTGATGTCAAAGACTGTAACAAATAACATATCATTATCATACTTCACCAGCTTGTTTGCAGTCTCTTTTAGAAGTCCTTGTACTAGAATACATGGGACACAGATATGCCTCTCAAATTATAAAATTGTGACCATTGCTAATGCAATAAATGTTACAAATATACTAGCTTGTGGCACTCTACTTGTAGTCAGACATTTGTATCAATATACTGATCAGCAGCAAAGAAAGTCAAGCCCACAACTCCACCTCGCATGAAAAGAAAACAACAAAAGCGGATACCTTGTTACCTCGACTGTAAAAAAAAAAAAAAAAAGGCAAATATTGTCAATATCTTCCTCAGTCATAAATTTGTATTTGAATCACTTGAGCTAATTGCTCTAACACGGAGTGTATGTGTACTAATGCTATCGTGACAGAGCAGCGGAGGATCGAGGCAAGCTTTGTCTCTGCAGGGAAAATATTTTTCCTTGTGGAGAAAGAGCTTCCCCAACACCTCCACTTAATCTGTTCTTCCTTCTCACCTGGAGGGTGAGTTATTAAATGCTGTGGCTCAAGTACTTTTCCCTCCATTTCTAGGGTGGGTAAGAGTGGATTTCAGGTTGTGAGTGTGCCTATAAAATCACAGGTTTGTCAATGTCACCAAATTTACATGGCTAACTGGACCTTGTTATACCCAATTTATATCTATTGCATAGGACTTACTACTACAGGGTTTTCTACACTCGTTGGAGGAATCCACAGTAGTAAAACCCTTTTACGTCTGCCAGGTTTCATTTGGTCAATTCCTGACTGGTGTAAACAGACTTTTACAACTCTAAATGTACATTTAGGTCCAAAAATGCCTTTGTTAATCAGATGCTAGGAATTTTATTGATAAAATACAGCTGGTAGAACTACAACCTGATTTGCACTAGGCACTCCCAAATCATCAATATTATAAATAAATTTATGAAGAGCTCTGGCATTATGAATGTAAGAAGTATTCACAGATAATGTCGGCCTTGTACTTTGTAAAAACATGAATGTTACCTCTGTAATACGTCTGATGAAGATAGCATGGTACCTGAATATTGTAACCAAAATATTGTCTGACAGAAATTGTTTACCTAAATGTTGCCCCATTTTGAGGTAATAATTAAAACATTGAACAATATTTTCAATTTATTAAGATTTAGCTCGACCATGAGATCCAAATGATAAATACAAAATCACATAATCAATAAAACTTTAAAAAGCTTTTGAAAAAATGTAAAACATTCCATTCATTAAGTAGACAAAGCGCAATACTTTCACTAAGGGGAGCCCATATTTCAGGAAGACTTGTTTCAATAAACAGTGATTAAAGGGAAGGGCAAACAAATAGCACATGGTTAAGGTCTTGGTATGAGAACATACATAATCTGTCCTCGTAATTTAATCCTTTCTAGGCACCTATAACTACATTTAATGGCAAAACATTAATCTCCAACTATTATAAGAAATGACAAACCCCAAGTTTGTTTATTTTATTTGCATGATTATTATAAATCTTAGCATAATAGTCAACTAATTATATAATTACAACTAGACATTTAAAAGCTACCCTTATGTTGCCAGCCTAAGAACATATAGGGGATAACAATATTTGCAAAAAAAAGCACAATTAAGATTTAATATCCACTATAAAATTCTTGAATTTATGCTAAAACAATAAGAGTAACTAAACAATTATTAAAAAGCGCAAACTTTTCAATGTGCGTGGTTCTGCATTTTTCAAGGGCATAAACTAAATCTTTATGATGCACTAACCGCCACAGGCTGCATATTTAGGCACTTGGTCTGTACAGACAGAAATTTGATAAGTCTATAATTTATCTGCAGATCAGTTGAATCAATTGTCATCACTGCTGGCCGACAAGAGTGTATCCCATTTGAACTAAAAACTGGTTTCAGCAGTTGATGACGTGCTTCTCTTAGGGTCGGGCATATACAGATCAGATGGACCATGTCCTCCCTGGCAGCATTGCATAGCCTGCATGACGTCTCTCCCCCATTCTTCCACAGTGGCTGATCCGCTCTTGATGTAAGAGATCCTAGCTGTATCGCAAGCAAGTGGCGTTTGCCATATACTGAAAATGTTGAGATCAGATATTGCGATGGTGCCAGGGTGGTGTAAGCATGCTTGAGAAGCCAGGCATGCGAGCGTCGTGCAAATTTGCGTTTAGCAAAGATTGCAGACCCATTTCCTTTTTCAACACTGGCACAGAAGGGGATATGACATATTAGAGTCCCATAGGTATGTAATTTGAGTCATTTGTAACTGAATACTATAAAGCCACAATGAAAGGGCTGGTGGTGTTTCCTCTTATTTTGTACCTGGTCTTTATCGTATGTACTTTCCTATCCAGCTGTTTAAGGCAAAATTCAAGCCTAACTTGGGCAGGGGAAGCAGTACAGGGAAGATTGAAAACTAGTTTGTAGATTTGTATTTGTTGCTGATCGAGGAACGAAGCGTCTTTCCCGTGTAGTGCTTAGCTTCCATACGTAGTGGCTAGAAGGAATTTGGCTGACATGACGGACAGTAGAGGTTTCTATGAGGGCCCTTTTAACCTTTTGGCTGGGGCGCAAAAAGCAAATGTCAGCGCTTTGCATTTCTGAGCGATGTCCTGCTTTTGCGGTGCAAGGCTAGCCTCGTTGTCTATAGTAAAACCCAAATATTTGTAGCATAGAGTCTCTTCAAGGCTGATGCCACCAAACTTAATTTTATTTACAGAGTTGGAGACGTATCCTATAGACATGGTTTTTGTCTTCGTAGTATTGATTTCTAATTTAACGTTGCAAAATCGCCCAGGGTGCTAACTAGCTGCTGTAGCCCTATTTCATGTGGCTCAATGAAACAATGTCATCAGCATATGAAAGGTGTGATATGAGCAAGTTCCCCATCCCCGGAGAGTGAGTTGGTCGCGTCTAGCTTTGGGGAGAAGTCCGCATAAAAAGGTTAAAAATGTGCGGGGCCAGAACGCATCCTTGTTTTAAGCCTATATTTGTTGTGAATCCTCCTTGAAACTTTCATACTATCTGCTACCTTGATCTGCACCCAGGTGTTATCGTATATCATTTCAATGCTGCAGAGAAGCCGTTCTTGCAGGCCCCAGCTTTGCAAATTTGTGCCAAAGAAATGCTCTGTCCACTCGATCAAAGCCGCTTTTAAAGTAAACAAAGCATAGATGTAGCTTTTTCTTTAGGCATTTTGCTTTGTCGGCAATGTCACTTAGTGCTAAAATATTGATCATTGTGCCGTACCCCTTCTGGAAGCTGGTTTGGTTCACGGGATGAGGTTGTTTGAATTGGAGCAGATCATCCAATATCAGCGAGGTGAAGTATTTGGCCTCACTGTCAATTAAAGAAATCAGTCTGTAGTTGGCTGGATTTTTTCTGTCACCCCCTTTAAATATTGGATTGATAATAGATCCTCTCCAGCTGTCAGGGATGATTGTTGCGCTCTACTTCTGTGTAAGGATTGCCAGTGAAGTTGACCAGTACTCTGGATAGGCCTTAAATATTGCCTGTGGAAGGCCATTGGGGCCGGGGGCACCATCCCTACTCCCCCTCCTAATTACTTGAGAGACTGCCTTAGCGCTGTATCCATCGTCGATCTGACCAAGGTTCTTAGGACTTGCAGGCTCCTTCAGGTGTGAATTTGCTTCAGGTAAATCTTTAAAAAAAAAAAAAAAAAAGGTTGTTGGCCAGGTAATCCGCCCATTTTATTTTCGGGAATTGATGAACAATGAGTTACTCTTGACTGCCGGTCAATGCTGTTAACTGTTGCCCAAAAGGCCCTGGAATTTGCCTTTTTTGAGCTATAGAGCAATTTGAGCCAGAAGTTGTCCTGAATTTTATAGTTTTTTTCGAAGGGCCTTTATTTGGACACATGTAGATTCTGTGAAAGGACCTTTTTTAATTTCTCTAGGTACATGCCTCAGTTCCTTAATTTAAAAAATTTCTATGATAGACTTGAGGACATCATCTGATTTTTGTGTTGGTGATTGGCGCAGAGCTGAGTGAAGATAATGAAATTAAAAAGGTGGCCTACACTTCCACTACAGGCGAGGCTTGGAGTGTTGCAGATTGAAACAGGGTTTTTATCTTTTCACACAGCTGCGGTAATGAAGACTCTGACAAAATCAGATGTTTTAAGTTGGTAGATGCAATACTTCCAAGATCAGCGACAGGCAAGTGGTGTGGGGCTTTCAAGTCCAGTTCTATATGTTGGTATGAGTGATCGCTGTAGAGAGTAGTTTTGATTTTAAATTTCCTCACGTGTGACAGCAGAGGAAGAGACACAGCCATATGGTCTTATGGTTGCAGCCTTTGTGCTATAGTGGGTGTAACTGGGCGGCATGTCATCTTTGGTCCTGCCATTTAAAACTCTCATACTCCAATGCTCTGCCTCGACCATTTGCTTGCCCATTGCGTCCGTTCTCTTCTGTATTGGTGGAAGTTGAGGGAGAACTGACTACAGAGCATTTTCAGCTGCCAACTGCTAATCCGGTTCAGGAGTATGAATTAAGTGGGCATTGAAATCGGCCATGACTACAATGTCCCATGTTGGTTGAGTGCATCTTCTCTTCTGCTTTATTCAATAATTTCTCAAACAGCAGGGTTTTCTCGACGTTTCTGTGGATGAGCGTAAACCTTAAAAATTACAAGAGGAGTTTGTCAATTGTCACTGAAGCGGAGTTTGACAGCCTGCAGATCATTTTGAGAATGCCAGTTGCTCTGTTGTAATGTGTAGCGCCGTGAAGACATACGCGGCTAGACCGCCATTTGGCCTGCCCGATTTATTACATTTTTTGGCACTGACGTGGTGTAATGGGTAACCTCCCAAGTGGACCATGTCTATTAGCCATGTTTCTTGCAATATGATTATAGTGTAGTTGCAACTGTTTGCAATTGCAAATCCATCTGCGATAATGGTTTTTGCTCTTGCGATATTCCAAGACATGATGTTAACAGCAGACCCCTGATCCATATTTTCTACTTTGTGATTGTCAGTTGCTCTTTCTTGAGTTTAAGATGTGAGCCATCCACCTCCGTTCGTCCTGAGCATCATTCTGTGGTTGTGGAGGTATAGGCATGCAGCTTCAGGCAATTGAGGGGCCATGCAAAGGTTTTTGGTTGACTTCTCCACCCCCCCCTAACCCCCTGGCTGTACTGCTTCTTCTCCGACTCCCTTCTATTCATCTCCATTGTGTATACGTGGGCCTTTAAGTCTGATTGATTTGATTTTTCCATAGAACTGGACAGCAGGGGGCGAGGGTAGCGTCATCTGGACGGGTCTGACAGCAATATTCCCCATGCTTCAAATTGCGTTATTTCATCCATGATTGATGTAACGATGTCCCTTGTTCTCCATGTAGTGGATATTTGCTCTGGCCTGTACTGGTCGCTGCTGTAGAGGAATTTCACTGACATTAAAGTCTGTAGATACAATCTTCTGAGTTGATGGCAACTCAGCCAGCAGCTCCAGGATGTTACCCCTGTTCAAGCAGTCTTGTTGACCCTGCGATGTATATTGTGAGTTAAAATGATCTGACTTGATTCCCAGACTTTATATGAGTAATGGCTGTGCTGAGGTTGGAGGGAGTAATCCGTTATTCCGTGAGGCATTGGCTTTCTCGGCTGATTGCCCTCTCACTGATTGCTATTTGGGTCCATCATAGGCACGTCTACTTGTCTGGTTAAGGAAGTTTTATTTTGTACTTCACTCAAGAGTTTGTGTATTCCAAATCCTGACTTTTGTGGTTATTTGCCCCTGTTCATTACTAATTGTTACCACCCAAGAGGGGTAGCTCAAGTTTAGGCTTGTTTCCAAAATATTTTCCCAACAAGCGTTCTTAGTGCTGGACTGTGGATGATTTGCCAAGGGGGATGGTTTGGTGGACTGACTAATAGGCTGTATTTGTTCCGCATTGCTGTTCCATGACTGTGACTTGGCTCTCGGCGAACTGCCCCTTATGGCAGCTGGGCAGATAGCTGTGAGTTGCAAGAAGCCACTTTGTGTGGGTGGCCTTCAGAGCACAGTCTGCCTCGGATTCCAGAGAGACAGATTGGCCCCCCAATGGCACTGTCTGCGAAGCATCCTTTAATTTCTGTACTAATGCCACTGGCATCCCTGGAAGGTCCTGCGTGGATAGTTGGGAGACTGGTTGAGCCTCAGGGTTTTTGCTACCTATGTGTGCTAACTTGTTTTCTGATGCTGACATTGTACACCCTTGACCTGAAGTCACATCCATGATTTCTGCATCCCTCAGGTCTGGATGGTGTAAATTAATCTGAAGTTGTTCCATTGGCCGGTGCACTTTGTGCTCTGCAGATAGTGGAGAAGCAGCAGATTGTGTATCATTGGAGATTAACTGAACCATTGGCTGTCCCTGCCCTTGTAATTTTCGCATAGTTTCAGACCTTGTCATTGCATGAGAAACCAGGGATCCATGTTTGTGGCTTTAATTGTGCTAAAAATATGGGGTAAAAATTGCCATTTCTGTCTATTATGTCTTTTCCTCGCCTTTCTGGCTCGGTTTTTTTGCCTTTTAGATGGACATTTGGGTATTGGTGCTGTAAGCTTGTCTATACAATTTGGATTAGTCTACGCTGTTTTTTTCCATCTGTGTCCCCATTGCATTGGCATGAACAACATCTGGAGTTCCCGAGGCTATAGGTGACTTAATTTGTGCTTTTGAGTCCTCATTTTCACAGAAGGTTGTGCTCTGAGCATTAGCCCCATTTTTTACTGGACAGCTTGAGCGATACTCTTTTGCTGGCCCTGCTCCTAGTTTCTTTTGCAAAAGCGCTAGGTGAGATAGTCCTTGATTCAGATTATTTGCAGTAAAAATATTACTTATTTGTTTCTAATTTTTCTAACATGTCTGTTAGAATATTTGGTAATGTACTCAATTTGTCGATTATCAGTCCACATTTTCAGGGATCTTGCTCTTGATCCACATTAGCCTTTGGAACAGGTGGCCAGATGGCCAACATATCCAATTTTCGATTTAATATCAGCAATGTGAGTGGCCATAACATTCATTAGGTCAATTTGTAAATCTAGTTTGTCCAATTGCATGTCGAGGACTGACGAAGTGTGGAGGGTGCTTAGATGCGAGGCGTGTAGCCAGGCGAGATCCCCCAACTTGCAGCTAGAGAATTCAGCTGGAAGATGGCTTCTAGGGGGAGTTTTGCTGTTTCTATTGCTGCCGTCTGGAGGGCTGTTGTTGGTGACTGGGGTATTGATATTACTAAGTTCCCTTGCACCTATATTTTGTTGTAATGCGCTCATATCACTAGAGACTTCAATGATCAAGTTGGAAACTTTTTCTTGTTGCAGTACGGCCAGACTTTGATTAACCTTCTCCGATAGTTGTGATGGGCTCAGGTACTGTTCTTTAATATTTGACAAGTCAAAAGTGTTCAGATCCACTGCCTCGACTAGAGCTTTGTCATTTGTTATGGAGAGTGACTGCACTAATGAGAAATGACAAACCCCATGTTCCAAATTCCAAGTTTGGTAAGATTGTGGTTGTGCTCCGGTACAGGTAGGTACAATAATATCCAACTTCTTTCTCCCCGAACACACAGGCATGTCATTGACCATCGAGCTACTCCTGAAACTATGTGAAACTGTTTCAAATAGGTTTTCAGTTGTAAACAAGACATTTCCTCTATATCAAGCTTACACAGTTTAAAGTGCCTATGTGTATGGTTAAAATGTTTAATAAGAGTAAAAGCCTTCATACTCAGCCAAAAAAGTTACGTACATAAAAGACCTCTTAGGTTTTTTTTCCATGCTATGTAAAAGCTGATGCCCACCCTTTTTTATGGCTACTTAATAAGCCAATTTCCAGGCATATAGTTTTAATTGGGGCCACTGTATTAAGTGTGAATTTTTCCCAAACAATTCCCTCCATTTTGTGCAAAAAAATAAGAGGTATGACCTCTATGACGTATAATACAGAGGGGGGGGGCTTTAGCATGGTATACTGATACATTTTAAAAGTGCGTTCCACAAGTAACTCTATATAAAGATAAAGCAGAATTTATATTGATCATTGCTTTGCTTGAGAGATGGGAGATGTCTTTATCTGAGAGGCTAGTAAACATTCCATAAATAAGGGGTATTTATCAAACATTTCCACTTCCTCACTCCCCACAGCCCATTTGCATTTCCCAATCTTTTTGTTACTCTTGCCTCAAAACATTATCACTCTACTTTTTTAATAATCATTTTCAAGTGATTACTGGAGGCATATTTTTACAAGCTATCGTTTCTGTAACCTTTAAGGGGCGAGGTCCATGAGCACCATATTTTCACTGTAAAGTGACAATGCAATATTTTGATGACCTCACTTCGGTGCATCACCTCCCAAGTCATTCAATACAGTAGGGGGATCATAAATGTACAGGGAGATTAGTAGTAGAGCAAGCAAACCATTTTGTTTTAAACCATTTACTATAGTTATTTTCAGGGAAAGCCCACAGTCCCCTCCAAGCAGAATGACACCAGGTGAAAGAGTAAAGTGCAATTAGTATTTCTTTCTTTAAAAAAACTTTTTATTGAATTTTCAAATAATAGTAACACACAACAAAAACATATTTCTCAGTTATATCAAAGATAAGCACATCAAAACAGAATGCGCTTATAATTAAGAGAGCAATATAATGTTTTTGGACAGTGGGAGAGTGTGGTGTGTTGGCCTAACAGTAGACCATATAAAGGATGAGAGTGGTACAGTGGGCATTGCTGTGGGGTAGGGGTGCTTCAAATGGTCACTTAATAATGAACTGAGGAAAATTGGTAAAGGCATAGAGTGGGTGAGGTTAATGAGAGGAAAACACTGAGTCTTCTCCCTCTAGGGCCAGCAGATAAACACATAGCGGGTTCCAAATATCTTTAGGTCTGGAAGTAAGTGACTGTAGCTGTGTATAATCCATGCTGATCTTCTCACATTGTACCATGCTACTTAACCACGCCTGTTAGGATGGGCGGTGACCACTGCCCCAATGCAGTGTCAGTTCTCGCTTTACATGTAGTAAAGCAATGGAGGTACTTCTCTGGATCGATCGGGGGATGTCACTGGTATAACCCAATAATGCAACTATTGGGTGGACAAGAGTCACCTCAATCATCATAGAGAGTGAAGTAAAGATATCAGTCCAGTATTGTCCTATGTGTGGATAGGTCCAGGTTAAATGTATGACATCAGCCTCTGGACTATGACATTTGGGACATTGTGATGAGTGCTGGGGGTCTAGATGAACTAGGAGCTTGGGGGTAGTGTATGCTTGGTGCAGGAATTTGAAGCAAGCAGTTTGTGTTTATGATTGAAAGAAACAAGTTTCATTTTTGAGCAGCACCATGCCTAGACTTTGTCAGGGGGCATCCAAGATAATTTCCCCTGGGCTTCCTTACATGTTGTCAGGCCTGGTTTCATAGCCAGACTAACAAGGTACAGTCGGGGGAGCAGGTGTCCCCTGTCTGCATCTGCGACTGTCAATGGCAAGAAGTTGTTGGGCCACCAGATACAGATTAGCTCACAAAGCATTGTGAAGTTGCTGAAGAACAAAGTGATCCATGTATGAGGCATTATTGAAGTGCGTGGGGTCATCATGTGACAGAACTTGGCCACCCGGGAACAGATTCCCCCATTGTTTGTAAATCGTGGCTATGAAGTATGTATTGCACTAATGCCTCTCTTGTGAGAGGGAGACAGGGTTTGTCCAGCAGTGGTAAGACAGGTGAGTAAAGCAGCCTGCCTCCAGCACACATCTACGTTTTCGCCACACTCAGCAGTTGGATGACAATGTTTGTATATCAACAGGGTCAATTGGGATCCTTTTGGGTAGGATGGCGGATAATGTGGTTCCCTAAACAGATTTCCCTCAAGCTTGAAAGGGGACCCACGCCTCTGGATGACACCAATGGTAGGCATACTGGGATTGGGCAGCAAGGTAGTATAGTTGTGGGTCAGGAACCCCAATCAATCAAGCGGTCTTGTAGAGCGCAGCTTGTCACCCCAGGGGTCTCAAGGCGCTGGTGAGATGCTGCATGCCTCGTCTGGATCGCGATGACGGTAGAAGAGCCAAGTCTTGAGCTGCTTTCTGAAGTTCTTCAGAGAAAAGGAGGTGTGCAGGTGTAAGAAGGTCATTCCAGGACTTGGCAGCAAGGTGAAAGAAGGAGAGCCTACAGAAGCGATTGCAACGGATGCGGGGGACGTGGGCCTGTGCAAGGGTGGTTGAGCGGAGTTCTCTGGTCGATTGGTGGAAGGTGAGGCAGGTGTTGATGTAGGCGGGTCCGGAGTTGTGAAGGCCTTCGTAGGCATGCATGAAGAGCTTGAAGAGGCATCTTTGCTGGATTGAGAGCCAGTGGAGAGCCCTGAGGTGGGGAGTGATGCTGGTTCTTCTGTGGAGTTCGAGAATGAGTCTTGCTTTCGCATTCTGGATGGTCTGTAGGCAGTTCATGAGATATTTCATGGTTCTGGCATAGTGTTGCCGTACTCAAGTTGGCTGGAGATGAGGGACTGGGTGACTGTCTTCCTGGTAGAGATGGGGATCCTTTGGAAAAGCAGGAGAAGGAGACGATGTTCATCTGTTGCTTCATGCTCAGTTGGGTGTCCAGGATAGTTCCGAGGTTGTGTGCATGGCTGGTGCTTGGGGGATAAGGATGGAGGGCAACCACAGGGGCCAGGGTGGAGGGGGCTTGTTCACCAAGTTGAGGATCTGTTTGTTTGAGTTGAGTTTGAGGCAGTTGGTCCTCATCCAGGTGGTGATGTTGGTCATGGTGTTTTGGAAACTGGTATGTGTGGTGATGGTGGCGGTGTAGTCTGTGAGGGATGGGACAAGCTGGCTGTTAGTGTAGGAGACAATGTTGAGTCCGTGGGTGTGTGAGATGTGTGCCAGAGGTATCATGTAGTTGTTGAAGATGGTGGGGCTGAGGGAGGAGACCAGGGGAATACCACAGATGATGTATTTTAGGTGCAGAGACGAAGGGTGGTAGGTGGATCCTCTGTGTTCAGTCAAAGAGGAAGGAGGTCCAGTTGAGTGCATTGACTTGGATGTCAACGCAGTGGAGCCTGGTCATCGTGTGGTGTGAGAGATGGTGTTGAAGGCTGCAAATAAGTCGAGGAGGATGAGGGCAGCTGTTCCCCGTAGGTCTTGTTCTCTGCTGCGAGTTTTAGATACCAGTAAAACTGTGAGGAATGAAGGTGGAATTCAGTCACTAATTCCTGGAATAATTTCAGGTGGCCTGCTCCTCGGCCATCTCCCAGTGTTGATCTACCTATAAAGTCTCAACCGTGAAACCCACCAACCCTGCCATTTCTGATAGCCATGTTTCCTGCCATAGGGTTTTCGACCTGATAATGATGCCAAACCATTTCATGTGGTGGAGAGCCATATACCAGCTTTCTACAGGGACTCTGTAGATCAGGGCAACAAATGATGGGGAGACTGGTTGTACAATGTGAGTATGCCGTGCAGATGGAGCAAGTCTAACTGCAATCTATGAGTGGGGTCGCCTCTGTCTGCCAGAGTCCAGTCATTGAGATTAACTAGATTTGGAGCCCAAAAATACAAAGTGACGACCATCTAGCCCAGCCTCACCATTGATTTTGTTCTTATGTAAAGGGAGAATAATACTGCCTTTCTGTGTGTTCAGGACCTACCCGGTAGCATAACAATATATATATATATATATATATATATATATCTACTAACAATATTTAAAGAGCAGTGCCAAGTAATTGGACTGCATATCTTCCTCCAACTTTGTGATGGCAATAGTTAATTGATCGGTCCCCTTTCCCTGGAAATTCAGGTACAATGAGTGACTTCCCTAATATGCGATTTGATAGTCAATAGGAGTTTGCTTCTTTTATCACCTGGGAACCTATAAGTGAAATATTTCCAATCTCTGAAGAGTAAGCGGCATAAAGATTAGAGATGTAATTCAACCAGGTCTCACTTGAGATTGGGAACATTTTGGCAATGACCCAGCTTCCACTGGCCAGTGCAATTAGTCTCCAGAAACCTCTGGAATTACTATGGGTGATGGCTTCAATGAGGTCTATCCAGACCTTACTGGTCGGTTGCCCAACAATAGAAGCTTTCCATCTAGCCCATCTTCTTTTTTTAAAAATGAATTACTTTCCTTCTCGCCATTAGGAAGTATGTAAATAGACACTTGTGCAAATTATTAATTAGTTTATTTAAATTAGAACCTTTGCAATTGTCAATTGGATGTCCTGTTTTTACCTGATTGACTCGCTGTGCCAACAGTGGTTGTTCAACAAACTTTGCTATTTCTTCATCAAATTTGACTATTGACATTGGTCCCTACTGGTTAGTTCTTAGTGCGTTTTAATTCCTCTCTTAATTTTCTTTTATTGGAGGCTGTCCAATGCACCTTCGCATAAGTTGTACTAAGGTGCGTTTTTTTTCTCCCACTAAATTCCAAGACAAGTTTTCCTCTGGGGCGATACTACCTGAAAATATTTATATTTTGTGATTTCCCAATTTGGTATCTATAATCTCTAGGTCAGATAGCAAATTAAAAAACGGACAAGGAAACAATAACAAATTATGGAGCTAGATTTTTAGCGACAATGAATGGGATGAGCGGGGGATATCTTAATTAAGTTTTGCCTATAATGATAATTGACCTATTATTCCTCCGATGTTCAAGAAGGAGCTTCCACCTTTTGTCAGCTCTATGTGACCTCGGAAAGATAAGGCTAGGTATATTTAGTGCCTCGTCCCTCTCTGTATCTTAAAGCTGAGCTAAACCATGATTTGAAACATTAGCATTATGATCCCCTACAATAATTACTAATTTATATTGTATGTTTCTGCTACTTGAAAATATGCTGGAACAGTGACTCAATGCATGAGTTGACTTTCAGTCAAGGGAGAATGTATAAACTGGCAAGGGGAAGAGTTTCAAGCCCCGTTCCAAGTTCCTTTTTGAATTGAACACTAGACACTGTGCTAAATTCAAAGTATTGCTAAATGGTTTGTAGGGCTAGGAATAATTTGTAGATAGCAATATTTCAATCCCTTCACTTTTGTGAGCTTTCCTGATTTTCATTTGCTGGGCAACTGATTATATAAAAAGTGTCCCAATGTAAAATCCAGAACATGTCTATTGTAAACAAATATCTGCATCCAAAGAATTCAGTGAGTGCAGTTTTTGAGACTCTGGGAACTGCCAGCCAAATTCCAGGAAAGGATTTGATTTTAATACTATTACTAAAAAGACTGTACAGTCATGTGGGAGCTTGGATGTTTAAAATTAAGTACCCCAGCCAACAAATTCCATTTAGTTATTTGGTCTTCTTCACCAGGTCATAAAATTATTGTTCTGACCTAGACCTAGATAAGTGACAGACCTACCTCTGGACCCCACCAAATTAACTGTCAATTCCACACAAATTGGCAGCTCTTCGGAAGAAACACTACAATCTGAGACATGGGCTTAAAGCTTTACCTAATGTTTCTGAAGGAAAGGGGCACTCTACTGGAGAGTGAGGGATAATGTCAATACCTCTATTAAAATCGAAATCACAGTTGTCCAGTATTAAATTAACAATTACCTTTGAATTAAAGAGCAATGTTGATTTTTTTGGCAGAGATATACAGTGATTGTACTTAAATGTCTTTACTCCTTACCAACCTCAATGACTCTACTTCTGAGAGAATTAAGTAAAAGTTAATAATTTAAATAAACAATATCCTCATCAAACATAATAAATTCAAGAGTCAAACGCAAATCTTTCATTTCTGAATTGGGACGCTTTAAACATAGAGGCGATTTCTCAACAGAAAGCTGAAAGGTTTCCCTGGGGATAATGTCTTGAGCCTTTGGATCCAAAATTGTGGGTTGAGGATTTACATTGCATAGATTACAAATATATTTATTTGAAGATTCACACTCCCTCTCATCTGAGAAACCGTTATTGGGAGTTAAGTCCCCCTGACTTGGTTAATGTCGGTCACCAGCAAAGGTTACATGTATTGATAAATTTTCCATGTTGTTCTCTAGTGGCCTCAGAGTAGGGGCAAATCTCAGTTTTATTGCTCCCTTTTTTCAGCCTTTGATATTTCTTCCTTTGTCTGTTCTTTTTTGGTCCTCATTGTGAATTGGGGGAATTCGATTGCATGCATGTTTTCTTTTTATTTAAAATTAGGAACAGTTTGCGCTCTACATCTATTAGGGGATCACTATACATATTACTCGAGGAAAAGACTTCTGGGACCTTGAATAGCTCCTCTAGAAAAAGGAAGTCTTCCATGGTTTCTCTCACATCCTCCTGCAAAGCTATAATGCCTACTTTCAACCAAGGGCAACCAACCTATGTGGCAACCTCCACACCTTTTTTTAGGCCTGCTTTGCCCTTATTTTCTTTAACCCCTTCCCCGCCAGGGACGTAATGGTTACGTCCATGGCAGCGCCCGTGTGGCGCCATGGACGTAACCATTACGTCCTGGGACTGGCAGTCGGGGGAAGCGCTAGCGCTTCCCCCGAGGGCCGCCCCCCAACACCCCCAGGCCAGGGCTGAAAGGGGAATCCCTTCCCCTTTCACGCCCACCCCCCCCCCCCATGACGTCAGCGCGCGATCGCACGCTGATTTCATGGAAAGGGGGAAAGACGCGCTGGAAGCCATTTGCTTCCAGCGCGTCTAAGGGAGAAGGTGAGTTTTTCACCTTCGTGCGGGGTGGGGGTGCTCTGAGAGAGGCATCGAGGGAAAGGAAAGGGTTTTCCTTCAGTATGTGTGTGTGTGTGTTATATTAGTGTGGGGGAGCGACCCCTTGGGCAAGGGTCGCTCCCCTTTGGGGGCACATGTATTTTACGTCGTTTCTGCCCCCCCTGGGGGCAGATTGGCCCTATTTTTAGGCCGATCTGCCCCCAAGGGGGGCAGAAAGCCACTAGACACCAGGGATTTTATTGTTGATTTGTATTTTTTGTGTTGGGGGGCGGCCCCTTGGACAAGGGTCGCTCCCCTTTGGGGGCAAATGTATTTTACGTCGTTTCTGCCCCCCCTGGGGGCAGATTGGCCCTATTTTTAGGCCGATCTGCCCCCAAGGGGGACAGAAAGCCACTAGACACCAGGGATTTTATTGTTGATTTGTATTTTTTGTGTTGGGAGGTGGCCCCTTGGGCAAGGGTCGCCCCCAGGGGCCCTCATGTATTTTTGGGCAGTTCTGCCCCCCTTGGGGGCAGAGAGGCCTATTTTTTTTAGGCCTTTCTGCCCCCAAGGGGGGCAGAATCCCAATAGCGCCATAAATAGTATGTATGTATGTGTGCTTTGTGTTGGGGGGTGGCCCCTTGGGCAAGGGTCGCTCCCCCCAGGGGCGCAATGTATTTATTGTCGTTTCTGCCCCCCTTGGGGGCAGATTGGCCCTATTTTTAGGCCAATCTGCCCCCAAGGGGGGCAGAAAGCCACTAGACACCAGGGATTTTATTTTTTGTGTTGGGGGGTGGCCCCTTGGGCAAGGGTCGCCCCCATGGGCCCACATGTATTTTTGGGCAGTTCTGCCCCCCTTGGGGGCAGAGAGGCCTATTTTTTTTAGGCCTTTCTGCCCCCAAGGGGGGCAGAATCCCAATAGCGCCAGAAAGATATGTTTGTATGTGTGCTTTGTGTTGGGGGGTGGCCCCTTGGGCAAGGGTCGCTCCCCCCGGGGGCGCAATGTATTTATCGTCGTTTCTGCCCCCCTTGGGGGCAGATTGGCCCTATTTTTACGCCGATCTGCCCCCAAGGGGGGCAGAAAGCCACTAGACACCAGGGATTTTATTGTTGGTTTTTATTTTTTGTGTTGGGGGGCGGCCCCTTGGGCAAGGGTCGCCGCCAGGGGCCCACATGTATTTTTGGGCAGTTCTGCCCCCCTTGGGGGCAGATATGCCTATTTGTTAGGCCTTTCTGTCCCCAAGGGGGGCAGAATCCCCATAGCGCCAGGGATACTATGGGCCTGATTCTAACTTTGGAGGACGGTGTTAAACCGTCCCAAAAGTGGCGGATATACCACCTACCGTATTACGAGTCCATTATATCCTATGGAACTCGTAATACGGTAGGTGGTATATCCGCCACTTTTGGGACGGTTTAACACCGTCCTCCAAAGTTAGAATCAGGCCCTATGTGTGTGCTTTGTGTGGGGGTGTGGCCCCTTGGGCAAGGGTCGCCCCCCCCAAAGGGTGCAATGTAATCTGGGCGATTTCTGCCCCCTCCCCTTGGGGGTAGATTGGCCTATTTTTTTTTAGGCCCATCTTCCCCCAAGCAGAGAAGACTAGACACAAGGGAAAATGAAAAAATGGTTAGTGGCGGAGTGTTTGTCAACTGGCGAAGTATTTGCTTTTATGATAAGTTTTTCTCCTTTTTGTTCTAGTTCAAAGCTTTTGCTGACTTTGCTGTGGCTTGTTGCAGTTTTGGCAGTAGTTGTCCTGCGGTTTGCGTAGTTGCATGTTTTAGGTAAGTAAATAAATTTACTCCAAGTGAGTATTGTTGCAATGCATGAATTACATGTTTGTAGGTGGTGTACTGAATGCAGGATTGTGTGTGAAATTGTCCTTAGAGTTATGCACAATGATTATTGTGTTGTCTTATGTCTAATTTGCTTTTTTTTTTCTCTTTTTAGTGGGATATCGTTGGTGATTGCTGTGGCTGTGCAGAGTAGTTGCTGGTGAGTCAAGCTTTTTCAGGCAAGTGAGCAGTATAGTTTTTGAGTTTATAATTCTTAGTGATAAACCTATACTTTGTTACTTATCTTACACAGTGCTGGTTGTTGGTGGTGTATTTGTCCAGTTAATTTTTGTAGGAAGGCTCATGGCCAGCCGTAGGATGACCACTCAGCAGGTTGTTAGTGTGCTTTTTGAGTCATCTTCTGACCATGAATATGAGACTGACTCTGCATCTGAGGCAGAGGAGGAAGTGCAGGATTCTGGAAGTGAATTTTCTGTCAGAGATGAATCATCTGATGATGAAGCCACTCTCGGTGCTGATGAAGGGCCTGTTTTAGAGGAGGACAGTGATGTGCCAATGGTGCAGGAGCCAGCAGCTGAAAGGCTTCCCATTGGAAGACCTGACGCATGGGTTGCACCAAACATGGAGCAGCCACAGTTGCCTGCGTTTACTGGTTTTCCAGGGTGTCGAGTTAATACGGAAAACTTTTTGCCCGTCAACTTTTTTGAGTTGTTTATGGACGATATATTTTTGGAAGAGATTGTTGAGCAGACTAATTTGTATGCAGAGCAGTTTTTGAGGGACAACGCTGCCAGACTTAGGCCACACTCTAGAGCTAGCCGGTGGATTCCCACAAATCTGGAAGAGTTGAAAAAGTTCTTGGGTTTAACTTTTTTGATGGGGCTGATAAGGAAGCCGTCGCTGTCTTCATATTGGTCTACTAGTCCCTTGATGGCAACTGCTATATTTCCTGCCATCATGAGTCGTAACCGGTATGAGCTTCTTCTTCGGATGTTGCATTTTGTAGATAATGCTTTAGCCTTGCCACGAGATCATCCTTTTTCTGACCGTCTTTTTAAGATTAGACCTGTCCTTGATCATTTGGTAGATCGGTTTTCAGAGATCTATGTTCCAGGGAAAGAAATATCTGTAGATGAGTCTTTGGTCCTGTTCAAGGGTCGTTTGGTTTTTAGGCAGTACATTCCTAGCAAGAGGGCACGGTATGGAATTAAATTGTATATGCTGTCAGAAAGTAGTACAGGATATGTTTATAATTTCCGGGTCTACACTGGTAGGGATTCCAATATTGACCCCCCTGGTTGTCCTCCCACTTTTGGAGTTAGTGAGAAAATTGTGTGGGAACTTGGTAGATGACTGTTTAACAAAGGTCACCATTTATATGTAGATAACTTCTACACTGGAGTTCGGTTGTTCAAGGAGATGTTCAGAGTGGACACTGTTGCTTGTGGCACAATCCGCTCTAATCGGAAAGGCTATCCAAAAGAGCTTGTCTGTAAAAAAAACTTGAGAAGGGACAGTGCAGTGCCTTGCGGAATGATGAGCTGCTACCCCTGAAATTTGTAGACAAGAGGGATGTATACATGCTAAGCACCATCCATGATGAGAGTACTTCACCTGTGGCTGTTTGGGGTCAGGTTGCCGAAGTGCGCAAACCTGTGTGCATCTTAGACTATAATAAGCACATGGGTGGTGTTGGTAGAGTAGATCAGAGGTTAGAACCTTACACTGCTGCTCGTAAGTCTTGTGTGGTATAAGAAATTAGCGCTTCACTTGTTCCACTTGGCAACTTTTAATGCTTTTGTTGTGTTTAAGGATAGTTCTCCAGAGTCAAGGATGACATTTGTGAAATTTCAGGAGTCTATCATAGCTAGCCTTGTTGTGCTGGAACAGGCAAGAGTTCCTAGAGAAGCAGTGGTGGAGGATGTGGCTAGATTGAAAGATCGTCACTTTGCTGAGCACATTCCTCTCACGGCCAAAAAAAACTTTCCTGCTAAGAGATGTAGAGTCTGAGCTCGAAGAGGTATCAGGAAGGAGACTAGGATGTACTGCCCTGATTGTCCTTCAAAGCCTGGGCTGTGTGTGGGTGGCTGTTTCAGGAGCTACCACATACAGAAGAATTATTGGGAAATTCCGTGAGCGTAAACTGGTGTTTTATATTTTTATATGTTCGGTTTCACGGTTGGCATTAGTCATGTATTCAGTTAGAGCTTTTGTGTTTGTAGTTTTGTACTAATTTATGATTAGTGGTTTCTTTGTTGTTTAAAAATAAAAAAAGGGGGATGGCATGTGTAGAGTGGCGCTTGGCTGGCGGCGTGGGTGTGGTGGCGCTTGGCTGGCGGCGTGGGTGTGGTGGCGCTTGGCTGGCGGCGTGGGTGGGGTGGCGCTTGGCTGGCGGTGTGTGTGGGGTGGCGCTTGGCTGGCGGTGTGTGTGGGGTGGCGCTTGGCTGGCGGTGTGTGTGGGGTGGCGCTGGGCTGGCGGTGTGTGTGGGGTGGCGCTGGGCTGGCGGTGTGTGTGGGGTGGCGCTGGGCTGGCGGTGTGTGTGGGGTGGCGCTGGGCTGGCGGTGTGTGTGGGGTGGCGCTGGGCTGGCGGTGTGTGTGGGGTGGCGCTTGGCTGGTGGTGTGGGTGGGGTGGCGCTTGGCTGGTGGTGTGGCGCTTGGCTGGTGGTGTGGCGCTTGGCTGGCAGTGCCGGTGTGATTGCTGTATCAGGCATGTGGGCGTATGAAAGTGATGGGCCCTTGACTGGCACTGTCTGTGGATGCGAGTCTTGTAATGTGCTGGCGGCGTGAATGGTCTAGTGCATGTCATGTATGAAAGGTGTGTGAATGGACTGTAAAGCGGTTGGTGCCTTGTTGTGGCTTTACAGCTCACGAGCTGTGAGTCATTGGTTCAGTTTTTTGGCCTTTCAGTTATTACCAGTGCATTTCACTTTTGTGAAATCTCTTGTTAATAAAATTTGATCTACTGAACCATCACTCACCCTCGTGCCAAATCCAACCAGTATGTGTGGTACAAATGACAAAACCTGCTCCGCTGTAATCAGGCGTCGCAGCACACTTGAGACACGCTAGGTGCCTCGGGTGGGACCCCGATGATGAAGCATGCCACCAACTTGGTTGGTGGGTGAGGGGTCTTCTTCACATAACCTAAGTGTGTTTCTTTTCACAATTTTAGTGTTTGGCACATCACGGACGTATGTGCACACATCAAAGTGATATATTCCAAAAATACCTGTGTTTGGGGGGGAGGACCCACCTATGTTTTTGGTCCTGGGTGCGGCCGTCATGTAGGGAAACCTACAAAACCCAGGAACTTTTTAAAACTAGGCACCCCAAGGAGTCTAGGGAGGTGTGGCTTGTGTGGCTCCCCCAACATTTTCTTACCCAGACTCCTCTGTAAACCTCAAAATTTGCATAAAACATTTTTTCCTGATTTTTCTTATTAGGATCACCGCTCCAGCACAAAATTCCTACTCCCCAGTTTTCCCCTCAGTCTCCCAAGTAAAATGACACCTCACTTATGTGGGTCCCCAAAGCAGAGTCCGTCTAAAGATGTATAAAAGAATATGCCCTTATAAACTTGCTGTGCTATCCCTTCTATCCCTTCAGGTTTTGGGCCTTATTCTGTTGCAGGCACCTGGCCCACCCACACAAGTGAGGTATCATTTTTATCGGGAGACTTGGGGGGGAACGCTGGGTGGAAGGAAATTTGTGGCTCCTATCAGATTCCAGAACTTTCTGCCACAGAAATGTGAGGAACATGTGTTTTTTTAGCCAAATTGTGAGGTTTGCAAAGGATTCTGGGTAACAGAACCTGGTCCGAGCCCCGCAAGTCACCCCTCCTTGGATTCCCCTAGGTCTCTAGTTTTCAGAAATGCACAGGTTTGGTAGGTTTCCCTAGGCGCCAGGTGAGCTACAGGCCAAAATCCACAGGTAGGCACTGTTTTCTCCCAAAATTTTGGATGTGTCCACGTTGCGCTTTGGGGTGTTTCCTGTCGCCGGCGCTAGGCCTACCCACGCAAGTGAGGTATCATTTTTATCGGGAGACTTGGGGGAACGCTGGGTGGAAGGAAATTTGTAGCTCCTCTCAGATTCCGGAACTTTCTGCCACAGAAATGTGAGGAACATGTGTTTTTTTTTAGCCAAATTTTGAGGTTTGCAAAGGATTCTGGGTAACAGAACCTGGTCCGAGCCCCGCAAGTCACCCCTCCTTGGATTCCCCTAGGTCTCTAGTTTTCAGAAATGCACAGGTTTGGTAGGTTTCCCTAGGTGCCGGCTGAGCTAGAGGCCAAAATCTACAGGTAGGCACTTCGCAAAAAACACCTCTGTTTTTTTCCAAAATTTAGGATGTGTCCACGTTGCGCTTTGGGGTGTTTCCTGTTGCCGGCGCTAGGCCTACCCACACAAGTGAGGTATCATTTTTATCGGTAGACTTGGGGGAACATAGATTAGCAAAACAAGTGCTATTGCCCCTTGTCTTTCTCTACATTTTTTCCTTCCAAATATAGGAGAGTGTGTAAAAAAGACATCTATTTGAGAAATTCCCTATAATTCACATGCTTGTATGGTCACCCCGGAATTCAGAGATGTGCAAATAACCACTGCTCCTCAGCACCTTATCTTGTGCCCTTTTTGGAAATGCAAAGGTTTTCTTGATAGCAATTTTTTACTCTTTATATTTCAGCAAATGAATTGCTGTATACCCGGTATAGAATGAAAACGCACTGCAGGGTGCAGCTCATTTATTGGCTCTGGGTTCCTCGGGTTCTTGATGAACCTACAAGCCCTATATATCCCTGCAACCAAAGGAGTCCACCAGACGTAACAGTATATTGCTTTCCATAATCTGACATTGCAGGGAAAAGTTACAGAGTAAAACGTAGAGAAAAATTGATGTTTTTTTCACCTCAATTTCAATATTTTTCTCTTTCAGCTGTTATTTTCTGTAGGAAACCCTTGTAGGATCTACACAAATGACCCCTTGCTGAATTCAGAATTTTCTCTACTTTTCAGAAATGGTTAGGTTTCTGGGATCCAGAATTGGTTTCATGCCCATTCCTGTCACTGACTGGAAGGAGGCTGAAAGCACAAAAAATTGCAAAAATGGGGTATGCCCCAGTAAAATGCCAAAATTGTGTTGAAAAAATTGGGATTTCTGATTCAAGTCAGCCTGTTCCTGAAAGCTAGGAAGCTGCTGAGTTTAGCACTACAAACCCTTTGTTGATGCCATTTTCAGGGGGAAATCCACAAGCCTTCTTCTGCAGCCACTTTTTCCATTTTTTTTTTTTTAAAAACGACATTTTCACTGTATTTTGGCCAATTTCTTGGCCTCCTTCAAGGGAACCCACAAAGTCTGGGTACCTCTAGAATCCCTAGGATGTTGGGAAAAAAAGGACGCAAATTTGGCTTGGTTAGCTTATGTGGACAAAAAGTTATGAGGGCCTAAGCGCGAACTGCCCCAAATAGGCAAAAAAAGCCCTGGCACAGGAGGGGGAAAAGGCCTGGCAGCGAAGGGGTTAAATGCCACTTCTGACTTTAACATATCAGACAGAATGGGAAGCATGTGTTCAGAATTAGGTCTCAATTTTTTCCAGCAGATTCAAGATCGAGAAGAGTATTCACTCTCAGCAATGAAGTGATTCAGAAAGTTGATTATATTCCTCAGGTAGATGGAATGAAGTTTTCATGTGAAATGCAGAGGACCTTGCCATACTTAAGAGGTGGCAAGATTACTTGGAGTACTACAGTGTAGAAATTTGGAGGTATCTGAGCTTACAGGGGACTGAGGATCAATAGCTCTACGGGTGATGTTGAAAGATGTTTTGATTAAGGTGATATTTGACAATGTGTAGTCCATCTTAGGGGACTTAGAAGAATAAGATCTAGTCCTGATTACTTGGGGATTTCCTTGGGACATAACTCTTATTACAGGGATAATCTACTGGGTAAGGAGATTCCTGAAGGGTGAACCTGTCCCTGTCTGCCTGATAATGTATCATCCCCTGTCAGTTTGAGAGTCTCTTCAAAGAGCCAATGCGGTTCAATTTATTCCTTATAGGATTTGATCTTGTTTTTTTCACCAACTCTGGTGGAGATTACTCTACCTGATCTAAGCTTTCTGGCATTCATTTTCAGCCACAGAGGAGACTCCATGAGCAAGGGCCGATAGCTTATCTCGGCTTTGTAGAGCTCGATGGAATTCCTTTAAGCCTTTTAATTAGTCCTCTTTCGGGCCAAATTGGATGGACTGCCTACAAACCATCAACTAAGCCTGAGTGTTAATACGAGCACACTTCCGGGGAGTAGTGAAAAACAGGGGAACACCATAGGTGCAAGCTGCATCGACTCCTGTGCCGGCTGCCTCCATGCACCACTACTGCCCAACCCTCCAACAGGCATGATTAATGTATGCTACACCTGGGGCTCAACCCTTTTGATATATGCCAAGGGGACAGTTAACTGGACGCTTCAGAATCAAGCTTCAGGCATTAGGCTTCAACTCTGCTTGCTGACTGCCACTGACTACCACCGGTGAAGCCATGGACTTCCAGGTGGCGGCAACCAGGCAGATTTCTCCTTTACTTGGGGTCCATAATTTGGGCCGTGGTATAGTCAATCTTGACCACTTTACTCACCACCTTGCTCTCCACTCAAAGCAGCGGTCACTCATTCTGTACTCTGTGTATCTCTGCTGCGGCTCGTCCCAATGTGTAAGTGGAAAAACCAAGGGAAACTAACCCTTTACTTTCCGAGGGGAATAGCTATCACACTTTCCTGAACCAGCCACTAAACTGGCCACCTCTGAGTGCACTTTGGATGTTCAAAATCTGTGCAGTCTGTAAGAAACTCACTTTGTGCTTAATACACACACCCAGCATTCTTTACTGTGTACTTTAAAATCCTACCAGCCTCGGTAGCCACCAGCTCCTAGCCTCTCCTGGAGCCCTGAGGAGCAGGCCAGACCTAGGACAGTTTAGGGAGTGAGCAGGTGAGCACGTATGCTGGCCAGCAAACGGGTGGAGAGGTGATGGCTTTGGAAAGGTTCCAAGCTCCAAAGCCTCAAACCTTCAGGGCTTCACTTTGCTCAAAATCCGTGACTCACCACCCAGGCTGCAGGGATGAGCTCAAAGTCATAATCCCTTCTCTTGGCACCATACCTCATCCACACTGACAACTCTCATTTGAGCCACGTCCTTGGCTCTGCCTTTCCTTTTCCAACCAAGAGCCCTTTTTTTGAAAATTGTGTTTGTAGGACGATACTTTTGCTAACGCTATTCTGACCTAAACCAACAGAGATATAATGCTTTGGAGCACAACGCAGCTCCATAATATGTCTTATGGATTTATCTTTTATCCCCTTCGCTGCCAGGCCTTTTCCTCCTCAGGTGCCAAGCCTGTTTTTTGGCTGTTTGGGGCAGTTTGCGCTTAGGCGCTCATAACTTTTTGTCCACATAAGCTACCCATGCCAAAATTGCATCTTTTTTTTCCCAACATCGTAGGGATTCTAGAGGTACCCATACTTTGGGGGTGCCCCTGAAAGAGATCAAGAAATTAGCCAAAATACAACAAAAATTTTGTTTATTTAAAAAAAAAAAAAAATGGGGGGAAAAAGGGCTACAGAAAAAGGCTTGTGGTTTTTCCCCTAAAAATGACGTCAACAAAGGGTTTGCGTTGCTAAAATCACCATCTTCCCAGCTTTCAGGAACAGGCCGACTTGAATCAGAAAACCCAATTTTTCAACACAATTGTGGCATTTTACTGGAACATACCCAATGTTTACTATTTTTTGTGCTTTCAGCCTCCTTCCAGTTAGGGACACAAATGGGTGTGAAACCAATGCTAGATCCCAGAAAGCTAAACATTTCTGAACAGTAGACAAAATTCTGAGTTCAGCAAGGGGTAATTTGTGTAGATCCTACAGAAAATAACAGCTGAAATAAAATAATATTGAAATTGATGTGAAAGTAACAGCCATTTTTCTCATGTTTTACTCTAAATTTTTCCTGCGATTTTTGAAAGCAATATACTGTCACGTCTGCTGGACTCTTCTAGTTGCGGGATATATAGGGCCTGTAGGTGCATCAAGAACCCTAGGTACCCAGAGCCAAAAAATTAGCTGCACCTTGCAGTGGGTTTTCATTCTTTGCCGGGTATACAGCAGTTCATTTGCTGAAATGTAGAGAGTCAAAAATAGCTATCAAGAAAACCTTTATATTTCCAAAATGGGCACAAGATATGGTGTTGAGAAGCAGTGGTTATTTGCACATCTCTAAATTCCAGGGTGCCCATACTAGCATGTGAATTACAGGGCATTTCTCAATTAGACATCTTTTTTACACACTGTTACATTTGGAAGGAAAATATGTAGAGAAAGACAAGGGACAATAACACTTGTTTTGCTATTCTGTGTTCCCCCGATAAAAACTGTACCTCACTTGCATGGGTAGGCCTAATGCTCGCTACAGGAAACGCGACATGGACACATCATATTTTTCACTGAAATCTGACGTGTTTTTTGCTAAGTGCCTAGCTGTAGATTTTGTCCTTTAGCTCAGCCGGCACCTAGGGAAACCTACCAAACCTGTACATTTTTTAAAACTAGACACCTAGGGGAATCCAAGATTGGGTGACTTGTGGGGCTCTCACCAGGTTCTGTTACCCAGAGTCCTTTGCAAACCTTCAAATTTGGCTCAAACACTTTTTCCTCATATTTCGGTGACAACGTTCTGGAATCTGAGAGGAGCCACAAATGTCCTTCCACCCAGCATTCCCCCAAGTCTCCCGATAAAAATGGTACCTCACTTGTGTGGGTGGTCCAGGTGCCTGCAACAGAAAAATGCCAATAACCTGTAGAGATTGAGGGTTTAGCACAGCGAGTTGATAAGCACATGGTTTTCTTTTGTACATCTTTTAGGCTGACTCTGCTTTGGGGACCCACACAAGTGACATATCATTTTACTTGGGAGACTGAGGGGAATGCTGGGTGGAAGAAATTTGAGGTTTGCAGAGGAGTAAGAAAATGTTGGGGGATCCAGGCAAGCCACACCTCCTGGACTCCTTGGGGTGTCTAGTTTTAAAACATGTCTGGCTTTGGTAGGTTTCCCTAGATGAATTTCGCACCCGGGACCAAAAACAAGTGAACCCTCCCCCCCCCCCCCCCCCCCCCCCAAACACAGGTAGTTTTGCAATAGATCATTTTGATGTGTCCACGTACTTATGTGATGCTCCAAACACTAAAATTGTGAAACGAAACACACTTAGGTTATGTTAAAAAGACCCCTCACCCACCCACCAACCAAGTTGGAGGCATGCTTCATGTGAGAAAACAGGGCTGATTGCAGAGGCCCCTTAACGCTTTGCCCCCATTTTTCACTTTCTGCTAGTGTTTTCCTGACTCTGATGGTGCCCTGGGTACTGCTAACCAGTCCCAGGGCCTGTGCTCTGTGTAAAATCAGTATGAAAATTAGGCTAATTATAATTGGCTAAGTCAACCTACCTATAAGTCCCTACTATATGGTAGGGCATGTAGGTTTAGGGACCCCAGCATAGGTAGTGCATCCATAGGTGCACTGCTGAGGTGCCCAGTGTCATTTTAAAGGCAGGCCTGCCTTGCTGGCTGCTTTTAAATTAGTTACATGCAAATTCGACTTTGGAATTAAGTGGTTCCAAAGTCTTAAACTACCTTATTGTTACATATGTCACCCCTAAGGTGTGCCATATGTGCCCCTAGGGCTGGGTGCCATGTAACTATAAGCAGGGACCTTTTAAAAATAGGTTTAGAAGCCCTGGTGAGGTAAAACAGCCAAATTAGTTTTTCCCTCATTGTAGTGAATGGCCTCCATAGGTAGAATGGGGAGACTTTTTCATTTTAAAAATCCCCTTAAGTAATAGATACTTCAAGTTTGGTATCAAATTAATTGTTATACTAAATCCCACAACTTCCAGTTGTTGGATTTAATATAACTTGTTCAGGTAAAGAGTTTTAAACCTTATCTAAAAAGTTGCCAACTGCAGCCCTGCAGTGTTTTTGCTGCTTTGATCTGATTGGCCAGCCTCTGGCAGCCTGGCCAGGCTGCCTTGATGAGGTGTGAAGTGGCCGGGCTCAACACAGATGTGCTTGGGGGATGAGATCTTCCCTCAGCAGATGGGTAAGGAGGAAGGAGGGAGGGCTGCCAAACTGGTCTTCAAAGGCAGAGAAGGACATTTGGAGCAAAACCCTCGCATCCTGCAAACCCAGACAATTAGGTGCTCCCTTGATTAGATTAGGAGAGGGGTGTGTTTAGGATTTTTAGCCACACCAGTGGGTGGGCTCAGCCAGATGTAACCTCCAAAAATCACTTTCAGCCATGATGAATTTTTGAGGAATGTTGCTCCCTGGGATTGATTTTTGCCACACTTCCCAGAAAGTGGTCATCACAGGGGGAAGGACCCTGCCTCTGAATGGAGAACCAGGACCCCCTGGAGCCCACCCAGGAGCAAGGATAAAACTGGCAGACCTGCACCCACCAAAAAACAATAGCAGAGAGGGGCAAAAGTGGGAGATTCGAAAAAAATACTCCTGGTCCCGTGTGTAAAGCTCCCAACAGTCAATAAATCAAAGTACACACGGTTCCAAAAATGCAAGGTGGTTTCTTTCAAACTGGGTGGTTCAGCATTCAATGGAGACCAAAGTCTTCGAAGCAAGAGCCCTCACTCACCTTCCGGTGACATTCTTCATCATAGGGCCAAGCTCCTCGTCAGGCCGGCACTGCAATGCCTGACGGGCCCCACACGGGGGCTCTTTGACTGAGATCTTTTTGAGAATAATGCACAACCGGTCAAAAGATACCCCTCGGGATGATCATCAGGCGTAGGTGGTCAAGAACTTTTTGGCTCCACTCAAAACCATAGTGGATTTTCAATCCTGATGTTACCCCGATGAGGCCCTACCTTTAGTATTTGGAGGGTTTTTTATTTCCTTATTATGGGATTCCCTATTGTTTAAAGGATTAGGTATGTACTAAGGTCCTGACGAATTGCATAGGATCATTTATTGACTATAAAACAGCGAGAAACATGTTGATCTACGATATAGTGACACAGGGGATCCTGTGCTTACTTTCTCCTCTTTTACTAATCTCTACTACGAGATCTAGTAATTATACCAATCATACTTTTATATGGGGGGTGTAGACTTTATTTTACTATATCCCTATGTATTGTTTTTAATCATGTCAGAGGTATAGGCATTAGAATAAAATTACAATTCGTTACCTCTAGTCATTTTTAACTACCCTTATACCAATCCTTCACTATCTTTTGACCGGTTGTGCATTAAGACCTGCACCCACACCTCAGTTCCCTACCAGGAAGAACTACAGAAGGACTGCCCTGCTGGACCCCTGACCTGCACCTGGACACTGCACTCTGGAGGACTGCACCAGCTGCACACTTGGGCTTCACCACAAGAAGGACTTTGCCTGGCTTCAACTGGTTCAAGGAGGGACTCCGTTTGCTACAGGTGAAAATTTGATAACCAGAGTCCCCTGCACCAACTCCTGAAGAAACCATCCACCTGACTACTGTCCAGTGGCCAAAAAGGAGTTTGTGCCAGGTGCATTCTGGGAGTTGTAGTCCGCACCCCGAAGGAGCATCTCAGAGCTTCTGGAACCTTGGGGTGAACTGTGGACCTCAAAAGAATCTTAAAAGAACATCTGGAAGAAGATCCAGAACTTTGGAGAACTTTTGGAAAAAAGCTCCATAGAGGGACCGACCCACCGTGCCAACTCTAGCCGGCTTGCCTCAACCCGGCCTGACTTGCAGGTTCGTCCCCGTGAAGAAAATCTCCAAAAAGTAGACTTATTCCGAACGTAGGAAGTTGACCGGGACCTTCCAGATAGCCTATCCGAAGTGGGATCCAAGGACATTGGATCAAGATTCAGGTTTGCCCCAGTCGAAGGATTTTCACCTGAAAAACGACTAAGTCCAACAGTAAAAATCCCCACCGAGGGATCTGCGACGTGTATCCAAGGAAGAGTTCCAGGAGGGCGGATTGGACTGGCAGGTCCGTCCTGCTGAAGAAAATCTCCAGAAAAACTAAGTCCTAAGGTAAACGTTTGACCGAGGCCTCCTGCGGGCTGTAGCTGAGCCGGGCTTCATTGTGGTTGGGATTAAACTTTGACTTTGCCCCAGTCGAGGTGCGACCAGATTACCAGATTGGCGCTTTTTGTTTCTATGTGCTAGAAAGCATTAATTCTTTTAAAATTAATTTCTCCGGTTCCCCATATCCGATTTTATTCATTTTGGTGTCATTTTAAAGCTAAAATTATTTCCTTTTTTTATAAATTAATTTTGGATTTTTAAACTGTTTCCCGTGTTTTCTTTAATTACTGTTTTGTGATCTCTGATTGCTTTACGCTTTGTCACCTAAATTAAGCCTTGTTGCTCGTTGCTAAGCTACCAAGGGTTGAGCTAGGTTTAATTTACTGAGACCTAACTGGACCTAAGTGGAGGTTAGAGGCCTATTGCTAAGTGTAGGTACTTGCCTGCCCTTAACAACCCATTTTCTAACACTTCATCATCGGGGTCCCACCCGAGACACCTAGCGTGTCACGGGTGTGGTGCGACGCATGATTACAGCAGAGCAGATTTTATTTTTACCACACATACTGGTTGGATTTGGCATGAGGGTGAGTGATTCAGTAGAACAAATTTTATTTTAAAGAGATTTCACAAAAATGAAATAACTGAGAGGCCAAAAAACTGAACCAATGACTCACAGCTTGTGAGCTGTAAAGCCACAACAAGGCACCTATTGCTTTACAGTCCATTCACACACCTTTCATACATGACATGCACAAGACCATTCATGCGGGCAGCCACGGGCCCAACACATTACAACATTTGCATCGTCAGACAGCGCCACTCAAGGGCTCATCACTTACATACGCCCTCATGCCTGATACAGCAATCACACCAGCTGATGGGAGTTTGTGAACTGGTGTTTGTCTGGCAGTGTTGCAGTAGCCAACAGCAAGTCAATATTTACACCGCCAGCCAAGCGCCACCCCACGCACACCGCCAGCCAAGCGCCACCCCACGCACACCGCCAGCCAAGCGCCACCCCACGCACACCGCCAGCCAAGCGCCACCCCACCCAGGTCGGTCCCTCATGCACACCGCCATCACTTTTTTTTGTTTTTAAACACAGAAACCACTAATTATAAATACAAAACTACAAACACAAAAGCTCTAACTGAATACATGACAGTAATGCCAACTGTGAAACTGAACATATGAAAATATAAAACAGCTGTCTACGCTCACAGTATTTCCCAATAATTTGTCTGTGGTAGTTCTTGAAACAGCCACCCACACTCAACCCAGGTTTTGAAGGACAATCAGAGCAGTACATCCTAGTCTCCTTCCCGATACCTCTTCGAGCACAGACTCTAGATCTCTTAGCAGGAAAGTTGTTTTTTTTATTTTTTTGGGGCCGTGGGAGGAACATGCTCAGCAAAGTGACGATCTTTCAATCTAGCCACATCCTCCACCACTGCTTCTCTAGGAACTCTTGCCTGTTCAAGCACAACAAGGCTCGCTATGATATTCTTGAAATTTCACAAATGTTATCCTTGAATCTGGAGAACTATCTTTGAACACAGCAAAAGCATTAAAAGTTGCCAAGTGAACCGGTGAACCACTAACTTCTTATACCAAACATAAGACTTACGAGCAGCAGTGTAAGGTTCCAACCTCTGATCTACTCCATCAACACCACCCATGTGCTTATTGTAGTCTAAAATGCATACAGGTTTGCGCACTTCAGCAACTTGACGCCAAACAGCCACAGGTGAAGTACTCTCATCATGGATGGTAGTTAGCATGTACACCTCCCTCCTGTCTACAAATTTCAGAGCTAGCAGCTCATCATTCTGCAAGGCACTGCACTGTCCCTTCTCAAGTTTTTTACAGACAAGCTCTCTTGGATAGCCTTTCCGATTAGAGTGGATTGTGCCACAAGAAAGAGTGTCCACTCTGAACAACTCCTTGAACAACTGAACTCCAGTGTAGAAGGTATCTACATATAAATGGTGACATTTGTGAAACAGTCGTCTACCAAGTTCCCACACAATTTTCTCACTCCAAAAGTGGGTGGACAATCAGGGGGGTCAATACTGGAATCCCTACCAGTGTAGACCCGGAAATTATAAACATCCTGTACTACTTTCAGACAGCATATACAATTTAATTCCATACCGTGCCCTCTTGCTAGGAATGTAATGCCTAAAAACCAAACGACCCTTTAACAGGACCAAAGACTCATCTACAAATATTTCTTTGCCTGGAACATAGATTTCTGAAAAACGATCTACCAAATGATCAAGGACAGGTCTAATCTTAAAAAGACGGTCAGAATCAGGGTGATCTCGTGGAAGGCTAAAGCATTATCTAAAAACAAAAAAAGAAAATGGGCAAATCTGCCCCATCGGGGGGCAGAAATGCCATAGAATATATTGCCCCCTGGGGGGGCGACCCTTGCCCAAGGAGCCACCCCCCCCCCCCACACAGAGTGCACACATGGTCCTGGCGCTAAGTGGCAGATGGGCCCAAAAACAAAATAGGCTGATCTGCCCCCAGGGGGAGCAGAACTGCCCAATATTGCTTTTTGCCCCTTGGGGGCGACCCTTGCCCAAGGGGGTGCCCCCCAACACAAAATCAGCCCAAAAAAAAATCTGTGGTTTCTAGTGGCTTTCTGCCCGTCTTGGGGGCAGATTGGCCTAAAAATAAAAGGATGATCTGCCCCCAAGTGGGGCAGAAACGGCGAAAAATACATTGGCCCCCAAAGGAGAGTGACCCTTGCCCAAGGGGTCGATCTCCCACACTATAAACACACACACTAATTCCCAGGTGTCTATTGGGCATTCCTGCTGCCCGATCACATCCCCTCTATTAGAGGGATTTCCCCCCCCCCCCGACCCCCGCCCGGAGGTAAAACTCACCTTCTTTCCTCTTGGCGCACTGGAAGCAAATAGCTTCCAGCACGTCTTTGCACCCTTTCATGTCAGCGCGCAATCGCGTGCTGACGTCTTGGGGGGTGGGGGGGTGGGGGGTCAGATGTGGAAGGGGAAACTATTTTCCTTCAAACCTGTCCTGGGGGGTAGGGGTGGCGGCCCTCAGGGGGAGTACTAGCGCTTCCCCCGAGGGTCTGTACACAGACTGGTTACGCCCGTGGTGCCTGAGGCGCGCCACCACAGACATAACCATTACGTCTGTAGCGTAAAAGGGGTTAAGCTAAACCAGTTTGCTGGTTTGCACAGAATGCCCAGTGAAATTTTGAGAGAAATATTTTAGCATCATGGGCAACTGCCACAGCTAACCTCAGAATGGCTTTATTTTAATTTCCACAAGCGAAGAAAAAAATGCAGTATTTTGACAGTTCAATTGCCGTTTAAAAATTCTCCTTTGGTTGAATGTGCAAATGTATGTAAGATTGTGTCATAGTTTTACACCATTCCTCAAAGTAATATGAGATAGCAACAACCCACTTACGATAAGGGGTCAAGGAAGGAAGGATGCAGTGCAGCTTAAGGGAAATGCAATTAGTCCTTGCATGCGGTTGACCACCTTCTCGAATTAAAGGCATAACACAACATTCCGATGATGCTGTGATTACCTCCGTTGCTTTTATTTTTTTAATGAATAATCAATTCACATAGCTCTGCAGGGTGTTGCATGTTGTCCCTTAAATTGGCATGGCTGAACACCATATGCCCTGTAATGTCAGTTTGGTTCCCCAGTGCTCGATATTGATACTATTATTGTGTAGCTATTTTAGCCATGTTCTGAGCACTTGTTTTAGTTAACTAGGCCTGCAGCTCTGCACTTTCACCTGTCTACGTTTTATTCAGCATTGCTTTATTTTTCTAGCAATAGCTTCATTTGCGGTGCTGTTTTATTTCCCTATATCTTGTTGTTCTTTCGCCTAGGAAAGCATCACATTCTTAGTAGGACATATAGTTCACTTTGTGCTTTCTCCAAGCCTACAGTCAGATAGGGTTGATGACAAACGTGGTATGCTGTCTCCAGCATTCACACAAAAACAGTCATGCGTGGGGACCATTTCTTAGAATGTCAGCTGTGTTATTATAAAACACCCCTTAGTGCCAAACACGTTAGTGAGATTCTAGCCAGATGACCACGAATGTATGCTGATTGCTGCAAGCTTCACTACAGCTACCTACTTAGACGACCAAGCCCTGATCCAGATGGGGACGGTGTCTTTTAAGACATCGTGCCTCTTTTTCAGGTATGAGGGATGATGTTCTCCCACGGGAAAACCCAAAGGGCAGATTAGGCTTAGTATGCTGCGCTCATACATAGCGTAGGTGAGGGGCTATAGATCCACTCCCCTGTTTAGACAGCATAGTCGGACTGTTCGTGTTTTACATTTTTAGTCACATGCCTGATCCTATTGTCTTTCATTATCCTTGTTATTGCTATGCACCTGCTTTTATCTAAGATGCAGATATTTTGATAAATGCCTATTTAAATATATTCTGCCTCTGGTGTCTTTGCCTGAGTGAGATTTTAGTAACTGAGATAACTGGATGCGATCTGATGTACCAGATTCCCTGGGGAGTCTATCTTACCATGAGCTCGGTTGCCACAATCATCTGTCAGCGATGGGGTGCTGCTAGTTAGCTGGAAACCCCGGATTAGGCCCACAAGTGTCACCAGGTGTGGAATTATACTCATTACCCACCACTTAAGCAGTCCTACTGCCCAAATCCAGTAGCCTCATTACCCTAATGAGAACCTACGCAACACTATGTGATTAACTTAAAAACAAACTAGAAAGAAAGAATGACCACTTCCACCTCCCTATGATCATTATACTGTCTGACTCCCTTACACAGACCACCCTTCCAAAATGGCTGACCCATAGAGCTATTTTGGTACCCATTTCTCGTTGCTTCCAGTTAATTTAAAGTAACACATGGTCGGTAGAAACTTTAGATGCCCACATTCCGCCTGACTCCTCCGTTAAAACTGAGCAAATAGGGATGGGCAGACTAGATAATACTGGGTAGTTGGCAGCCCCACACTTAATATTGTCCCACTTTGAACAGTAATAGGCAGGGAGCCACAACTCATCATTAGCTAATTTTACTTTCAGGCTTCTGTAAAACCTGGCCCGACCTACATTCCCTACACCTTGAAGTTTCCTGGGGATGGAAACTTATACCCATTCTTCAAAAGAACACAGCATGGAGCTGCGCTTACAACTAAAGTTGGCAGTGTTAGCTCGCCTTGTCCTTAGTAAGTAAACTTATGAGGGGACGCGTATAGGTCGATGACCCTTTTGAGTCGCATGGAGTATCCTAGTCATGCAGTGACTATTGAATCTATAGCTAACATCAATAATCAAGAAACTTTCTATGGAAAACAACTAAACCATAATACTCAAGAATAACCACTACTCAGGAAGGAGTTAACAATTTTTATTCCCTATTGATTACAATTCTAGATCATCCGTTAGTTCAATCTTTATTCAAATCAATCCTTTTTGTTAATCCATCATAAAAGACATACATTCTTAAAGGAAGCTTTCTATGACAATGTGATACCACAAACTAAGAATACCAGCATTAATAGTGAAATTCAGCAATTAGGTTTGTCAGTCATTGTCATTGTCACTGTCAACGTCACCCTAACAGCCTACCTAACCAAGATTAGCATTAGCATGGGGGTCTTCATGCAAAAACAATTTAGAGAAAACATCAATTTGGAAAAAATCTACCTAAGTGAGAATCTTAAAAAAAAGCGCAGTTGATACCTAGAATAAAAGGCATAAAAATAGTCTGTCACCTTTTCATAGCTACCTATCCAGGATGGATCAGCAACAAGTCAGTCTTCGTCTTCAGGTCATCTATTAGTCAGCTACGGATCAGGCTCACAGACCATGAGCCCAATATCAGCACCTCGGACAGCGTCTCCTGACGTCATCACGACACCCAGACTGGAAGCAGCAAGAAAGAAAGCTGATGGTATTGTCTAATTACCAATGCCATATCCAGGTTCACTTTACATCTTCTACTCTTCATCTGGGGTACTTTGATGTTGCACAGTGGTCGGGAAAGGTGTGAAGTATGGACAACTGTATAGGTGGATAGGATAAGTAGTTAGGGTCAAATGTACAAAAAGTAGGAATTGTGATTTCCTAATTGCAATTCTTACTTAATCGTAATTAGGGAATCCCAATTCCTAATGTAAGCAAACTTACAACAGTTAAATAGCAATTCCTAGTGGGTCACATACTGAGCTGATTTTAATGAGGTTGTCAGCTGTTTGAGTCCCATTAGGCATGGTGGTTATCAAAGGGATGGTGGCATGCTGGAGTCAGGGAACCCCCATGTCTGATTGCTTTTCAATAAAACATTCATTTTTTTAGTTTAAATGCAGCCTGTTTACCTAAAGGAAAAAGGCAGCATTTAAAAAAAAAAAAAAAAAAAAAAATGATGCACTTATGTTTCATATGTTGCTCGTAAAAAAACATTCTCAAATGGAAGGGGTCATAACGGTTGCCACCTCCTTGAGATGTTGGTAAAATATTACTGTTATGCAACCGGAATTTGGTCGCAAATCATTAATACAGGTCATTCATTCAGTTTTGATATTTGGAAGGCACGTCTTAAACAAATACCAAATCAGTATGCATTTTCAATACCAAAATGTGTTACTGGATCGCAATTTGGGATTCATACATACCAAAATGCTTTTTGTGCTTGCAAACAGGCAGAGTTTTGTAAATGTGGCGCTTAGTTCTTTCACATCACAGATGATAGAATCATAGGCCATTGGTTCTGGTAAGCCACACTGGAATCATAGGCCATTCGTTCTGGTAAACCACACTCTCGTAAAATAACTGCAGGGGGCTTTAATACTATGGTTAAAATCCGGTTCCCAGAATGACGTTCCCTTAGAATGAGCTGCTAAGGTGCTTTTTATCCGAGGGGTGGCTTCAATTTCTAGTTATTTTACTCATATATCATAAACTGTAGAACACATCAGCTATACTTCATCATTGGCCACATGTTCCTGATTCGCTTGTTAGATGGCCAGTAAAATGCAACCATTTCCCATTATCCCTCTTCACTCCCTCTGATGTACGTTGTTTGATATGAAAAACCGAGAAGGTATAACATTGGCTTATGTATTTCTCTTAATAATGTGATGAATGCTAATGAAGCTCTGAAGTACACAAATTGGGATCATAGTACAAAAGCTTGATTAATAATATTCTGAAAACCTAATGATTTTATGTTTTTTCTAAAATGTCATAATTAACCTCTGTTTTTTTCAGGGCACAATCAGGACCAAATCATCACACGCGTAACTACCGTTCATTAGAGACCTGGCGTGAAAAGAAGCCAATACTGAAATTTTCAGTGGGTAGTCTTCTGAACTGGGGTAGGCAAAGTGAATTCCAGTATCTTATTCAATTTGGGGCCTCTAATCATCAAAAACTCTTACAGGTTCCCTCCAAAGTCAGTCAATTTGTGCTAGATGTAAGATTAGCCACCACTCTGGGAAACAGTCCATGCTCTCGGTGGCTCGAAAATCATAAATACGATTACATAAGTTCTTCTTGAGGGAAACAGTGACAGCATCATTTGAGTTTTCTTCAAGAGTGCACATAGTGAATTTCTTAAATTGCTTTATTAGCAGTATGCTGGTTTCATAAAATTCGGCAGGACTAATTTCAAACCTACTAGAGTGAGAAGCTCCTCCTGACTGTTCGGAATTTACATTTAATAACAGATGACACGCCAAAGCTGCATATGAACTATTAATTTCAGGTGCCCTCCCCAAGCAGGTGCAGTCTGAACTGTCAACATTGGGATGGAATAAACGTTAAACAGACCTGCTTTTAATAATCGATATGAGGGGGACACAATTGAGAGAGTTACAATACATAAGGCAATGTTTCATCTGGCATGCCAACTGAACAATCACAATTTATCCTGGTGAAAAAAAGAAGTGCTACGATAGTAAATTGTGCTACACCGTTGTTCCAGTTAAAGAAGCACTTGTGTTTGCAGGCTAGTGATGCCTCCACAAACTCTCTCCTGTGCAGGGCGCATTATCATTCCGAATTCTACAAGCACACAAGGGAGATGCCACTAATGCATTGATGGTGAGCTATCAAATTAGTTTTTCATGGGTCATCTTTGTGAAATGGTTATTTCTTAGAAATTATTCATACTAACTGCTAAAACTGCCATAAGCATTTCTATGTAAGGTTTTCTCAAGCTTCCCATTCCTCTAATTTAATTTTAGATTTCATCACCTCTGTTTATTAACTCTACATAGCACTTGTGAGGGCCTATCAATAAGGCGCTCTGTTTAAATATGTCACAATACATGAGAAGACATTATGTACATAATCATTTGGTACTGGAGTATAAAAACTTACGACCAATGATCATATGGCTAGACACATTAATAATTAAGTGCAAACCCTGTGACTGAATAATCTCCCTGCTTCTATTCCGGTCAATGACAGATGAGTCGATCAAACGACTGTCACAAATCATCGGGCAAACCTAGAGACTAGGTAACCTCTGTAGTGTTTGCTTGTCTGCTTAGACGTCTCAGTAAGGCATTCATTTTTCCTAAATGTGTACTTTGCCCCAAAAATGCATTTATATCAATAAACTTATTTGAAGATCATTTACTGACATATCTTCCTCTTCATTAAGGCTTACCTGCCCTCTTAAAGGCATTTTCAAAGACGAAATTAATTAAATCTTTTCAAAATTTCTCTGAAGATCACCCACTCTTGATAAGCCAGCTGGTTTTGCAAATCTTTATTTGACTGACTTGTGATCACGTCTTTATCAATAAATTGCCAAGGCACTATCGCAGTTCCCACAATGCACCACACTATTTATGCTTACATATTACAAGATTATTGGCATTAACCCAATTGAAAAAGGGATATTTCCAATGTTCAGCTTCTTTTTAGCCATCTCACACTCTGTCTGACATATGTACTAGCACATTAATCTGTTTTAAACCTGTTGGAGGGGTTGGTACTGTTGTCAGATATTGAAAAATAAACTTCATTTAATTCACCTGTCGGTTACATATATACACAGTATAAGGACAGAACATCTATTTATAAAAAGAAAAAAAAAGTATGAGGTATCTTTGCTACACAAACACCAGGATTCGTACGTCAATCTGTGGGACAAAAGATAAGATAGCAGGTTTTAACTTTGATCTACATCTATGGACTTGATACTGTGCATATGTTTAAGACACTGCACACAGTTTAAAGCATTTACATTAAAATGGAAAATCAGAGCAGGAGCTGCAGTTTGCACAGTTTGGAAACAGAAAATAAGAGGGGCAGCCTCTGCTCCCCTTTGATAAAGCCCCAGTTGCTATATCACATGTAATTTTTCAAAATAAACATCTACTGGATTGGGGACACCTAAGTGAAGACAATCGCTAGGTTTTAATCACCAAACTTCTGGGGCGACATCGCAACTGGCTGCTGGTTTCTAATACCTATTTCTAAAAATGTTTTGTTCTAAATGAAACATGATGTGCCAACTCTAAACAGGCAAAATATGTGCCGTACAATAATCGAAAATATGATGAAGCCTAACCACATTCTCCTTATAGAATTTCTGACGATAGTCCCTGAATGCAGAGGTAATTTTCCTAGAACTTAGTGTGGCTTCCTTAGTGACATGAGATGTCAGGAATAGTAGCAATTTTCTTAGCCTTTTGATAAGATCTGCCAAATTGGGATGATTCTAACTATTGATTCTGTATACTTGTGTTGAACAGAACTTTTAATCTGATTTGAATTTTGATTGTAATGTTACCACTTTCAACAAACTGTTGGTCAAGACCTATTGAAGCAATAGCTGATCTCCTGACAGAATGAAGACGTCTTGACAACTACTATGGCCACAACAGTTGTCACTGTTATGCCATTCAGAGAAAGGGAACATAAGCTGACAGCTTGATCAGCTGTGACCGATTGTGAGAATTGTCTCAAACTGACAGAGACGGAAGTGCATCCTGACTGGTTATTCAATGATGACATATTGCACTACATCTGTCATTCACAGAGAAAGACGTACAATCTGAAGGCTATTTCTGCTATAGCAGATTTGGCTCACTGTCTCTAATTGAAAGAGCAGGAAGGGCATCCTGATGGCAGCTTCAACCCTAAAGATATTTTACTTGTCTCTCATTGCCAGAGAAAGGTGTGCCGATTCATTCCTGTTAGTCTGTGCTCTGAAAATATTATAGGAGACGGAAGTACATCCTGACTCAACTGGGAGGAGAGGCACGACTGCGAGGTGAATCAACTTTAAAGATTGTACTATATCTCGCTATTGACCGGGAAAGGATGCACTGTGATACCTGCCTATGCTTTGCAGATTGTATTCACAGCTGCCAAAGAAACAGCATGTCTGTGCAGATTATGCAACCTGTCTCACACTGTTGGAGAAGAAAGGAAATCTTAGAGGTGAATATATTTAGTCAATAATACATATTAGCAGGCACAGATTCTGATACATGAAGTACAATTCAATGTTTTTGGTTAAAGTGATTTGCAAACAAAACCTTGGACATTCGGAAAGCTCCCCTGTGAATTCAATCTGCTCATTGCTTACCATTGGATTGTTGTTTTGTAACTCACATTTGCTTGTTTTCTATTTGCTGGCTCTATTTGTTTTAGGCTATCCATCTTGAGGTCGTCCCTTCCATGGCCCTTACCTTTGTTACGGTATCCTTCCACCAGTGCTCAATTTGTAAACAAGAATTTAAATCTTGTTCTTATCTTGTCATATTTGCTGTGCACTCAGACAGGTTAAATGTAAATCTCTGACTTATGAGTGAACTTGGTGTTTACTTTTCTTGCTCTGACTTCAAAGTGACTCATGCTGATAATGGGGATGTAATGGACCAAAGGATGTAAAATTTTATTTTTTTCTAACACGCAACAAAATATAAATGACTTTAAATGAACTGTGCAGATATTTCAGAATTAGAGAGCACAAATGAAGCACATTTTTTGGTAATTCTGAAGTGTGGAGGAAACCTATTTTAATATTATAAAAAATATAACGGATAATGACAGTTCCACTCATCTTTTGTGCGGTATATACTTTTATCAGTAAAACTTATGCCTGTGCAAATGTAATAGTCATTTCAATTGTAAATGTGTTGACTGTAATAGTAGTGCACTACCACAACATGCATACTCCACTTTCTCACTTCACCACTCCACTGCACTCTACTCTGCACTACTCCACACCAGTTCACCCTATGCCTCTCTACTTTACACCACTCTACGCCAATGGTCCAAATTTGCACCACTCCACTGTACTTAACTCTATGCCTCTCTACTCTACAGCACTCTACGCCAATGCAGTCTAGGCCGCTGCACTCCCCTCTGCACCACTCCCCTCTATACCACGCTTCACTATTCTGCAACACTGCATCACTCCTCTCCACACTGGTGCACTCTATGCCAATCCACTCTACGTCACTCTAATCTACTCTGCACCACTGCACTAAATGTCAATGTATGCCATTGCACTCTGCCGCTCACCACTCCATTCTAAGCCACTTCACTCTAGTATGAAACAATCTACTCTGCACCACTCCACACCATTCTACTCTACCCTGCACCATTCAATTCTACTCTTCACCACTCTACTCTGTGCCACTTCACTTTACTCTAACCACTGCACTCCACACCAATGCACTCTATAATCCTTTACTCAAAATCAATGCAGTCTATGCCAATCTACTCTGCCACTGGACTCTACTAAAATGAGGGGTTCATTTGTCATTGAAATTATGGTTAGTACTGCAGAAAGAAAAATTAAGACCTGTTTTAAGTTATAAAATATCTAACTGTTCTACTTCCAACAGGAGCAAACCTGTCAGGTGGTGATAAATTTCCTAGATAACGAGAAGGGAAGTTTCAGTTCTAATAAGGTCAAGAGGCAAGTATGATGCATTTCTTTCTTCACTTGATATAAAATAGCAGTTATCAAAGACTTATGGTAAGAAAAAATAGAACTACTTATCCCATGAGACATAGGGAATAAGTGTCCATAGTAACCACAGTCCAATCATAACTCGGTCAGCCATATATGTGAATGACGTCCCTTCCTTTTCCTCTTTCTTGAATGCTCATCAGTTGTCATTGTGTTTCTTACTTTCTCCTCATTTAATGATTATCACTGAATATTGTGCTTGTTTAAAGATTTAATTGTTTAACTGAGACCTGTGTACTGTTATCACGCAGGGTAGGTTTATCTCCCAGTGTGATTTTTTTTTTTCTCCATACCTCGTGCGTCCTGAGGAGGTGCTCTCGTGTGTGGACAACGGTCCTTTTGTGCCCGTTGCGGCCTTGTAAAGAGCTGTTTCTATCCAGCACTCTAACAAAGCTTGCACGTGCGTTAGAGGATTTTTGTGAGGAATTCCTTTGGTTTCCTCATATTATTCCCCAGCCAACCCTCATGTTTACACCACTACGGCAGTTGTTATCCCCTGTAATTTCAAGTCATGGATTACGACTACAGAGCAAACTAGTGAGCACAATTTCATTTATAACTGTTTTTACGGTTATAAGCAGCAGGCTCCCCTTTGTAAGTTTTGGACGTACATTTTTTCACTGGTGCAATCATCTGACTATTAATCGATCACTGTGGTGATCATGGATACTCATCCTTCCAGGATGCTAAGGAACAATGGCCTCCCCAACAGTGGACCAAGCACTTTGTTTGGCAATTTCTAGATCCCTGCACACACCCCCCCCCCTTCTCAAAACCCCCTTAAAGACAAAGTGGATAAATTGGCTGAGAGTATGCAGGGGGTTTTAGTGACCCTAAATCTCAAGAACCAGGCCCTAGTACTAGTGTTGAAATGTGAAAGAAGGCCTATAAGCATGATGCGGGGCCATGGAGGGTTTCAATAAATTGACAGAAACCTTCAGTAAGAGTGTTTGCATGCTTAAACATACACCCTACCGGGAGGGAGATCGTCCCAAAGAAAATTGTGGCGCTGCCACCCAAAATTCAGACCCTGATGGTGGGTTTCCCTTTAGAGGGGAGGGTGACTCAGATTGTGACATTTCATCTGAGGATCATCAAGAATCTAGTAGACCATGGCGTCCGAGGGCCTAATACTTCTGATTCCACTGAGGCGGACACAAACCAGTGTGACATGTTCGACCCCTCTGATATCGATCTACGGTCCTCCGAATAGACACCCGACCAAAACGTGGCAGAGTACGTTGCTAGTAAAATCCACCAACCTTTAGAAAAGGAGGTCAGAGCAAGACTCCCTTGCAGTGAGGGTCTGGGGCACTCTGCCTGCAAAGTCCACCGCTCCGCATATCTTAATGCAAAATTAAAACCATTTTTCAATAAATCTATGAAGGGCCCTAAAAAGGGCATACACCAATCCTTGAGAAATTTCCTGGATAAACTCCCGGACGTTGCTTGCCCTCTTGCCCAGATCATCCAGGTGGCAGAACAAGCAAAAGCGATCAGGCATTCCCATTTCCACTGAAATAGTAGCTGGTTGGGATCAGAGAGCTATCTGTTTGCTGGTAATGCGAACTGTGCGCTTGAGGCAGATCGCAGGAGATCCTTGCTTATTACAATCGACCCCAAACTCGGGGATTTAGCAACTTCTGAGGTGGGGCGACTGCCCACAGTAACCTCTTTGGGGGGCCATTCATCAAGGAGTTGGGAATGTTTGTGGCAACCTTTTCCGCCCTTGACATGGCATAATCTTCAATTAACAAAATCTTCCTAGGAAAGGTTTTTGCAGGGCCCGGACGAGGCAGGGGCTGCTCCTTCCACCAAGATCTCTCCAGAACTCAGTTCAAAAGGAACAGTGGCTGGAATGATGGAACACACTGAACCTTCTACCCCAGCAGAGGCTCAGGCAGAGGAAGAAACAACTGAGGAGGTGCTAATGCACCAGGTGGAAACATCAGTAAGCAGTACCCTTTCCCCCCCCCCCCTCAAAGCCTTGGGGGGGGGTGGGCTGGGTAGACTCCTAAAATATGCTCACAATTGGGGAGGATTACAACGGACCTTTGCATCCTTCAAACTGTCTGAGGTTTTCACATCGAATTTTATGAATCCCTAATTCAGAACACTCCACTGAGACCTCTGGTCTTTTTGAACGAAGAGATGATTCTCATCTATGCAGAGGTGATGGAGTTATTATGCAAAGGTCCTATGTACAGGTCAGTACTCCACCCTCAGGGGATTTTAAAATACTTGTTTCTGGTGCAAAAGGAGGACAAAGGCTTCAGACCAGCAGTAAATCTGAGAGGATTCAATGAGTGATTGGTTTACCGCCACTTCAAGATGGAGGGAATCCATCTCCTAAGAGACATTTTTTGGAGGGGAGATTGGATGGTCGGGTTGGATCTCAAAGATGCCCACCTCACAATTCCCATCTTCCCACCTCACTGAAGATTTCTCCAGTTCGCCCCTTCAGTCTATCCTCAACCCCATGATGTTTTACAAAGCTCCTGAGACCAGTAGCGGAGATCCTTCAACCAGGAGGAGTAAGGATGATCAGCTACTTGGACGACTTCCTTCTGATGGACCAATCTCAAACACAGCTCCGATTCAATCTGAACATGACTATTGCTCTCCTCCAGGACTTGGGGTTTGTCATCAACGAACGGAAATCAGAACTTATTCCAACAGATGACATTCCTAGAATTCCTCATTGATTCAGTAGTGGCTTCACTGAGTCTTCCCTCTTTAAAGGTCACAAAGAAACTCAGAACCATCCTGCGACAAGACAGAATATCTCTGTGCCAACTGGCCAGAATAGTGGGACTTCTATCATCCATCAAAGCCATTTTCCAGGACTTTTGCATTATCAAGCCCTCCAGAGACTGAAGGCTTCTCACCTACGCAGGGTGAAATGGAATTAAAAAAACCTTTGAAACTCACTAAAAAACAAAGGTTGCAAGAACGTTATAGATGGTTTCAGATTTTTACACACAAAACCATAGAAATTCAGCAGTTATTTCAAGTAACTATAACTCATGTCCTAAGGTAACTATAACTCGCACCCTCGACATGCACAACTAATTACCCGAGATATTACATCAATCATGACATCTTGGACATCATTGATAATATCACTGTAGGTAGTTATAGTTAGGACCTACTTTCCCTAGAATAAGCGTTTTTGACTTGCCTATATCTTTGGTCCCGTTTGACGAATCTTCATAAAATTTTCCCCAAAAAGTGCCCAGTAAGGTCTTGTGGATGGGAAGTATCAGGGGGATTCGTCAAGTGGAGGCTGATAAAGGGGACCTGGAGTGTGTTTCCCATTCTAATTCCCATAGCAATTTTGAACATGACAACAGCCTGAATGGAATTATACCAAATTTGGCAGAAAGGTAGCGGTCAGTCCAGAAAGAAGCCTTCTTGTGGTGTGATGTAAATCCGTTCAGTAGTCTCTGAGGTAATAATAGAAAACTAAATATAGATATCTGGAAGCGCAAATAGTTAGCAAATATACTTGTGACCTATTCACAGACTCACGAGCCACAGGAATGCTCTCATTGGCTGGGCGCAAGCTGATCTGAAAGTTGCGCCCACCATTTTCTAAAATGGGGGCTGGTCTCTGGGGCTGAAATGTGATTGGAAAAAAATGGGAAAGGGGGATTAGAGGTCAGTGTGGAGATACTCTGACCCTATGAATGAAATGGGAAAGTGATAGTGTGTTTTGAAAACGGGAAGGTGTTTTTTTCTTACACAACATGGATATTAGAGAGTCCACTGCAATGCCCAGTGCGGGTCCCTGTGTGTAGCATTGTGCCAAATTCGTGAATATCAGATAAAGCACACACACACAAATAAAACACATTGGCACACTCACCCATCAACTCAGTCGTGCACATACTCACAAAGGCGCTCAGACACTCACGCACCCAATCACAGATCCAGTCAGACCCACTCATCGCCCCACTCAAAATCTCTCACTCACACACAGACTGTAGGAAGTTGGCTCTGTATGCACTATTTCAAAGTAAGGAATAGTATGCACAGAGTCAGAGGGTTCCCCTTAGAGGTAAGATAGTGGCAAAAAGAGATAATACTAATGCTCTATTTTGTGGTAGTGTGGTCGAGCAGTAGGCTTATCTAAGGAGTAGTGTTAAGCATTTGTTGTACACACACAGGCAATAAATGAGGAACACACACTCAAAGACAATTCCAGGCCAATAGGTTTTTGTATAGAAAAATAACTTTTCTTAGTTTATTTTAAGAACCACAGGTTCAAATTTTACAGTAATACTTCAAATGAAAGGTATTGCAGGTACGTACTTTAGGAACTTTGAATAATCACAATAGCATATATACTTTTCAAATAAATCACATATAGCTATTTTAAAACTAGACACAGTGCAATTTTCAACAGTTCCTTGGGGAGGTAAGAATTGGTTAGTTCTTGCAGGTAAGTAAACCACCTACGGGGTTCAAGTTTGGGTCCAAGGTAGCCCACCGTTGGGGGTTCAGAGCAACCCCAAACTTACCAGACCAGCAGCTCAGGGCCGGTCAGGTGCAGAGGTCAAAGAGGTGCCCAAAACACATAGGCTTCAATGGAGAAGGGGGTGCCCCGGTTCCAGTCTGCCAGCAGGTAAGTACCCGTGTCTTCGGAGGGCAGACCAGGGGGGTTTTGTAGGGCACTGGGGGGGACACAAGTTAGCACAGAAAGTACACCCTCAGCAGCACGGGGGCGGCCGTGTGCAGTGTGCAAACACACGTCGGGTTTTCAATGGGAGACCAAGGGGTCTCTTCAGCGATGCAGGCAGGCCAGGGAGGGACTCCTCGGGGTAGCCACCACCTGGGCAAGGGAGAGGGCCTCCTGGGGGTCACTCCTGCACTGAAGTTCCGATCTTTCAGGTCCTGGGGGCTGCGGGTGCACTCTCTTTTCCAGGCGTTGGGATCTGGGAGTCAGGCAGTCGCGGTCAGGGGGAGCCTCGGGATTCCCTCTGCAGGCGTCGCTGTAGGGGCTCAGGGGGGGCAACTCTGGTTACTCAGTCTCGTAGTCGCTGGGGATGTCCTCCCTGAGGTGTTTTCTCCACAAGTCGAGCCGGGGGCGTCGGGTGCAGAGTAGCAAGTCTCACGCTTCTGGCGGGAAACGCAGTTGTCTTGAAGTTGCTTCTTTGGAAACAAAGTTGCAGTCTTGGGTGAACAGGGCCGCTGTTCTCAGGAGTTTCTTGGTCCTTCCAGAGCAGGGCAGTCCTCTGAGGATTCCGAGGTCGCTGGTCCTGGGGGAAGCGTCGCTGGAGCAGTGTCTTTAGAAGTGGGGAGACAGGCCGGTAGAGCTGGGGCCAAAGCAGTTGGTGTCTCCGTCTTCTCTGCAGGGTTTTTCAGCTTAGCAGTCCTCTTCTTCTTAGGTTGCAGGAATCTGAGTTCCTAGGTTCAGGGGAGCCCCTAAATACAGGATTTAGGGGTGGGTTTAGGTCAGGGAGGGCAGTAGCCAATGGCTACTAGCCCTGAGGGTGGCTACACCCTCTTTGTGCCTCCTCCCAAGGGGAGGGGGTCACATTCCTATCCCTATTGGGGGGATCCTCCATCTGCAAGATGGAGGATTCCTAAAAGTCAGTCACTTCAGCTCAGGTTGCCTTAGGGGCTGTCCTGACTGGTCAGTGGTGACTCCTTGTTTTTCTCATTATCTCCTCTGGCCTTGCCGCCAAAAGTGGGGCTGTGGCCGGAGGGGGCGGGCAACTCCAGTAGCTGGAATGCCCTGTGGCGCTGTAACAAAGGGGGGTGAGCCTTTGAGGCTCACCGCCAGGTGTTACAGCTCCTTCAAGGGGGAGGTGATAAGCATCTCCACCCAGTGCAGGCTTTGTTACTAGCCACAGAGTGACAAACGCACTCTCCCCATGTGGCCAGCAACATGTCTTGAGTGTGGCAGGCTGCTAAAACCAGTCAGCCTACACAGGTAGTTGGTTAAGGTTTCAGGGGGCACCTCTAAGGTGCCCTCTGGGGCGTATGTTACAATAAAATGTACACTGGCATCAGTGTGCATTTATTGTGCTGAGAAGTTTGATACCAAACTTCCCAGTTTTCAGTGTAGCCATTATGGTGCTGTGGAGTTCATGTTTGACAGACTCCCAGACTATATATTCTTATGGCTACCCTGCACTTACAATGTCTAAGGTTTTGCTTAGACACTGTAGGGGCACAGTGCTCATGCACTGGTGCCCTCACCTATGGTATAGTGCACCCTGCCTTAGGGCTGTAAGGCCTGCTAGACGGGTGACTTATCTATACTGCATAGGCAGTGTGAGGTTGGCATGGCACCCTGAGGGGAGTGCCATGTCGACTTACTCGTTTTGTCCTCACCAGCACACACAAGCTGGCAAGCAGTGTGTCTGTGCTGAGTGAGGGGTCCCCAGGGTGGCATAAGACATGCTGCAGCCCTTAGAGACCTTCCCTGGCATCAGGGCCCTTGGTACCAGGGGTACCAGTTACAAGGGACTTACCTGGATGCCAGGGTGTGCCAATTGTGTAAACAAAAGTACAGGTTAGGGAAAGAATACTGCTGCTGGGGCCTGGTTAGCAGGCCTCAGCACACTTTCAATTCAAAACATAGCATCAGCAAAGGCAAAAAGTCAGGGGGTAACCATGCCAAGAGGCATTTCCTTACACAGACCCACTCACACACAGACCCTCATGCATGCACAGAGCCACTCAGACCCTCATGCATGCACATATCCACTCACACCCACCCACTCACACATTCATGCACACAGTCACAGACCTACTGAGACAATCATGCACAGTCAGACCCACTCAGTCACTGATGCACCCACTCACAGACCCACTCAGACATTAATTTTTTTAACGTTAAGTAATTTTAATCACTATATAGTAATCCAACCACTGCTGCACACAGCCAAAGGGCCTGCAACCAAGCCCTTATTGCCACCCAACCCCATGACGCTCATGGCCTTTGGCTGTACACAGCGGAGTTGGTCACAGGGCCTCTTTGTCAGTGGATCTGTGAGTGGGTGTGAGCCTATGAGTGGGTGCATGAGTGAGTGGGTGTGTAAGTGGACGCATGAGTCTGAGTGAATGAGTGTATGAATGAGTGTATGAATGAGTGTATGAATGAGTGTATGAATGAGTGTATGAATGAGTGTATGAATGAGTGTATGAATGTTTTTGAAAATTATTTTTTGCATATTCACGAATATTTACGGCTATTAGAAGGGTGTATTCTCGAATGTTTGCGAAGATTACAGAATATTCGCCAATATCACATGTGCTGAAAAAAAGAAATATTTAAACCCATAATTTGCCCCTCAAACACCCCTACATCACATTCCTGGGATCAGGGTACCGCCACCCTGACCCCTTATGTCACTTTTAATTTTATTTTTCAGCCCCGGGGACTGTCTCTCTTTACTCAAAATGGTGGCTGCAACTTTCTGATCAGATAGCGGGCCGCCAATCACAGCATTCCTGCTGTTGCGTGCATCTGCAAATTCACTGCAATAATCAAGAAAACGTCGGCATGGATCCGCAGCCCTTGATATACTAATTTATTTCCCCTTTCATATCTCAAACTACAGAATGAATTTATACCAAATAAGCCACAGAACCATTTGTGTACCCGAAAACTAGCTTTATGCCAAATTTGGTGTAATTTCATCCAGTGGTTCAGGCTGTAGGTCTGTTCAAAGGTCCTATGGGAATTAACATGGGAAATGCACTTTTTTTTTTTTACCCCCGCATGACTGATCACCCCAAAACTTTCCATGCACAACAAGAACCACCGCCATGCTTTTTGGGGAAAATTTCGTGAAGATTGGTTAAATGGTAAACAGGGCCTAACTATAACTACCGCCAGTAGGTAAGGTGTGTGTGTGTGTGTGTGTGTGTGTATGTATATATATATATATATATATATATATATATATATATATATATACACACATACACATATATACACATTACCCAGTTGCAGTTGCCACTAGGCAGTTATAGTTAGAACCTAGTTTCCATAGAAAAAGCATTTTTTTTACTTGCCTAAATCTTTGGCACAGGTTGACAAATCTTCACGAAAATTCCACCAAGAATTTGATGCTCATGTGAGCTGCTGTCTGGAAAGTTTTGCGGTGATCTGTCAAGCGGGGGCTCAGAAAAAGGGGGTGGCAGCAGCCCCAGTGACATCAACCTCCCCGGGCCTAATTTCAAAACACATAGGGGGTCTGTTGCGGACCACCAGGCCCGGATAACCACCACCTTCCCACAGGAGGTGGCAAGCTGGCTGGGACCACTGGGGCCTTCAGGCCCCCCCCTCGCGGGCCCCAATATTGTGACTGGGTGCCTCTCAGGTCACCTGGTCTGACCCCAGTGGATGGGGTCCCGCACCCCCCCCCCCCCCCAAAAATAACAATTAGGCCAGGCCCTGGGGGATGGGGTCCTCAGGGCAGAGATCAGCCTTGGGAGGGTGGGCCAAGCAGCTTCCCCTTCCCCCCCCCAAAAAAAAAATTATTAGGCCAGGTCCCAGGTGATTGTGACCCTGGGCCCCAAGATCGGACGAGTTGCTTCTTCAGGAACAGATTAAATCATAATTTGGTCACAGGTATCAGCTCCAGCAGACGGGATTAATGCCTTTTTCTGTTGCATGCAGTGTAAAGCCTGTAGCAACAGTACAAATTGTAAAACCTAAGTGATACTTAACACTAACAGAACATATTCCACCTGAGGGAGTTACAACTGTAATACAACATACTGTGTGTACTGCCTTATGTGTCCTTAAAATAAAATATATAGGCAGCACTATTCATCAGGCTTAAAAAATGGTTGCTGGAACATAAATGTGTCATCAGGCATAATGATCAACAGTATCCGTTGGCCAGGCATTTCTTTGTGACACATTCTGGTAATGAGAATTTCTTGAAATATGTTGTGATTGATGTTATAACTCTGGATTTGAGAGGGGGTAACAAGGAATACAAGTTGAGAGTATTGGAATCAAAATATGTCTAGGACTTTGTAAAATTAGCACCATTGGGTCTCAACTCTAGTGAGGAACTGTCAGTACATCTGCTTTAATACAAATATGTAGTTGTGTATTTGTTACAGTCTTCTAAGGTTAGATCAGTACTATGAACCGTTTTTAATGTTAAATTATTATTCATTTTGTTTTTGTTTCCACAAAGGGTGTTCTGCACTACATGTATTGGAAATCAGCCAAAAATTGCACAGCACTGTACTCTGCCACCGCTACAACTATATCAAGTCCACATTTGCAGGATTCACTTTTAAGCCACAATATTTGCATAATACGGAACAGCTAAGTTGCACTGATGCATGATACTTTGCATGAACTATCCATAGGGTTATATAGTGCACGGATTATTATGATTGAGTGGGTGTATTAGTAAGCCGGTTACTAACATCAGCATGCGGCTTCTATTAAGTCACTGCATGCCCGTACCACTCGTATTTGCTATGCTCGGAGTATTGGTGCTGCTGAACTTATTATGGTTAGCATCAGCAATGTATGTCATTAGAGTACAAATGTATATACATAATTCTTGTATTTGTCATTTCCTTTATTTTAGTATTTGGTGACATTATGAGTAACTTTGGGCAACACTGCTCTTGCAATTTTACACAAGTTTACTGTGTTATGTGCCGGTTACTGAGGATTATGGTATTACATACTGACCTTGTGCTTACACTGTTGCACTGGTATGACATATATACGCACTCGTAAACATGCCTTATGATGATTAATTGATGTGTCCTGCATTTCCCAGAATTCAGTACAATGTGCTCAGCAATATGTTCTGTGGGCCACCTGTACGTTCCATGCTACTTTGGAACCTATGGGCCTTGATTTAAGTACTTCTGACTCGCCCTCCAGGTCATTCATGCAAATTATACTACCTGTGATCTTTTACAATCTAAGCAGGTGTTAATTCACAATAAGGTATGCAATCACTATTTGTGATTATTTTGTCTCTGGGGGGCAGTAATATAAGTGGTTACACATTAACTATATGTACACTATTCCATTTGCGGTGCTTCCGCATTACTGTCTGACGGAGGCTTTGAAGTAACATGGGGTTTCTTACATAATATTTTTTCTCTCAATCTGATTTTCAGCTATTGAGGTTTTGACAGAGGCATACAGGCTATTTAGGTGATATTAAGTATATGGACTGTTAACTATGCAATCATGGCGGCTGCCATCAGAGGTATTATAACTTTCACATTTTGTTTGATGTCCATTTTTAATATTCATGAATGTATGTATATAATGACCATGTCAGTTCCTTTTGTCAACTACTGTGATCAAGGCTACGGCTGAAACACATTGGTATCGACATTTTGGGTAACTAAATCACTTACTGTATCTTTTGGTGTTCATGGTCCCTTTGATTTATGGATGCAAATTGGTGCATTATCTGGGTTTCTGGGACCTGAAACGGACTGCTGCGTCTTGAGCCCCGAGACTCCAGAACTTTGTGATCTATATATATATCTCTATCTATATCTATCTCTATATATACATAGAGATATATATAAATATATATGTGTGTATACATAGATATATAAATATCTATATATATATTACCGACTGGCTGTTGCCAGTAGGTAGTTAGTTAGGAACTAATTTCCATAGGAAAAACATGTTTTGTTAATAACTTTGATTCCGTTTGAATCTTCACAAAATTTTCAAAACTAATACTACAGTCAGTTCAGCTGCTGTGTTGAAGGTTGTGGGGTATTTCGTCAAGCTTGTGCCCAGAAAAAAGGATTGGGGGACGTCGTAAAACACATTTTTCCAATTCATTTTTCCATGACTACAGCCCGAACCGCTGAATGGAATTGCACCAAATTTGGCAGGAAGCCAGATCTTGCTGTGCAGATCATGCCTTTTGTTATTTGGTGTAAATCCATTGAGTAGTTTTGGAATTACTAAAGCAAAAATAAATATAGATATCTGGGCAGAGCCTAAGCACAGATCTCATCGTGAGCTTTCTTGGGACCAATATACATGATAGCACCCCACTGAAATACATTGTAGTGAACGGCAGGTTTTGAGGGTCACAAAAAGCAGAACGTGTAAAGGTAGATAACAGGTTTTTGTTACAATATAAATAACTCATTTATTGATGGTACCATACTAATTGTAGCAATTTTGGTGTGTTCTCAGGTGATTTTACCCAGTGAAAAAGCCTTCTGGGATTTCATGAATCGTGTTTGATAGAAAACTATTTTCCTATCAAGGCTATTGAAGGTGCTCCTGAAGCTAAAATGATAGCATATTTTCAGTAACTTCATTCTCATATGGCTGAGAAAGATAGTGTGAAGTCTGACATTCTCAGTAAAATATGTACTTCCAACAGGAGAAGCCTGTCCGTTCCCTTGTCGTCTTCTGCAGCCTTCCAGACTGTTCTAAGGAACCACTAGAATGCTAACAGATTTACTTATAATAAGAGTGGCACACCTGAAGCCATCTTGATTGAACCAAACTGGTACTAATTGAAACAATTTTAGAAAGGAACAAAATGAAGAGGTTAATTTTGTCACAGAAATTATGGTTAGTGCTGTAGAAAGAAAAATGAGGATGTTAAGTGAGTTCTCACATATCTTCCTCTTCTTTCATTAAAACATTCTGAAATGCAGACTGAAAATGCACTTTTAACACCAGCTGTAGACTGCCAGTTAACTCCCTAGTGATCAGCAGCTTCTCTGCAGAGTTCCAGTGTGCAACTAGAGTGCTAACCTTCTGAATTTATGCCAAAACTATGGCACGTCTGAAAGCTGTCTTGATGGAATCAAAGTGGAAAACTGAAAGCATTTTCTACTGATGATACTATAGTAAGTTAGGAAGCTTCATAAGAAATAAGTCTCCCCAGGTGGCCACCAGAGAAAGAGAGTCCAAAGGTAGCACAAATATCACCCAAGCATAGCCCAAGTATACTCCAGTGACAGAAGTGTGCAAAACAATGTTTGTCACAATTCGCTCCCTTCACTCTCAAGTCCACCATCAGGGGGCCACATTTTGGGACTTTCCAATGCTCTAATAAGCTTCCAGACATTCCCCTATAGACATAGTCTGACTTCCAGCCATTTGGACCCTCTTTGGAAATTATCATCCATTCCCAATCCATGCCAGGATTTGTGGAAGCTAGCATGCCCATGTTTGGAACTCCAATAGCTGTAATCCCCTGCTCATTGCTTCATTTCCACCCATGCAGCTACGGACGGGTGGAGGAATTCATCACACCTGTGGCTGACTGGTGCTAGCCTGCTTACACCTGATGCATGTGACTACTGTGAGCCCTTTTAAGACTCAGCTCCATTTAGTCCAGTGTAGGTAATTGTATGTTTTCTAGTGAGACCAACCCTTGTTTCCTGAAGTTTCTGAGCCATAATTATTCCATTTTCCTGTTACAGTGCCTTAGTTATTCCTCCCTTGTTGCTTGAGCTTTTGTTATTCTTAGTTCCTGAGCCATAGTATTTCCTTGGTCCTGAGCTGTAGCTATCCTTGTTCATGTGCTGTAGCTATCCTTGTTACTGAACTAGCACTCCCTGCACTGCTACTTGACTCCTGAGCCTCAGCAATTCCTTGTACTGTTTCTGCCTGCAGAGTTTCCTGGTTTCCTTAATTCCGGCACCAGCACTCCTTGTGCTCCCTTGAAGCCTCTCCTTCTGTATTTTCCTTTTCCCAGTCCTTGCCTTTCTTTCCATTTCTTTGTTGCAGTTTGTAGTTTTCTTCTTTCCTGCTGTCTTGCTTCTAGATTCCTTGTATGTTTGTTGCTTGTTTTCTCCCAGGTGTACCCTTTGTTTTCCTTTCTTTCCTGTTAAGCGCTCCTCCTTGCTAGCTCCTTCTCTATAGTGGTTGTATTTAGTTCTAATCCCTTGCTGTTACCACCTTGTGTGTTCCTGTTTGATCTCCAGGATCTGTGGGCTCAGCTGACAACCTACATGGTGTTTCAGTTACTTTTTAACATCACCATAGGGATCAGATCCACAGACCCTGCCTTTGCACACATCCAATATATCTGTTTTTTCAGTCAGAACTTGTAACAGCAATTGTGGGTGAGGAACTTACTGAGCTTCAGTCTTAGCGTGTGGAGCTCCTGAGTGCTTCACCCCACATTCCCGTTATTGTTTATGCTTATTTATATATATATATATATATATATCTTGCACGTTTGTCCTGGGGGGTTAGTCTGGTGCCCACATTGCCTCTTGAATGCCTGTACTTTCTGAGCCATCTCTTATTCCCTTGAACATAGCTTCCCTTTTGGATCCCCTCTCTCCTCTGACTCTGTGTGACCTTGGGAAGCTCTTTTCCAGTATTCTGCCCCCTTTGACTTCCCTGCCACCAGTCTAGCCAACACCCCGACAGTTCCTGACAGAATGATCAACCCACATTTCCGGGATCACTTGTAAGGTTTCTTGCATTCAGTAAGTTACCATTTTTTGTTCTGTTTAAATTGCTGTTGGTGAAATTGTTTTGACTGTCACGATGAGAGGTCTAGGAAAGAAAACCACTAGTGCTTCATTTAAGTTTGTGCAGGGCAGTTTACCTGTGCCCGACAATGAAGGGCATTTAATGTCTACATTAAGGTGTGAGGATGTTAACCCTAGTCCTGAAAAACTGAATTTTCTTAAGAGAAATGAACATTTACGATCAGAATATTTCGCTTGTTGGCTCACCAACACCACTTTGCTAGATCCTGACTTCATTTTCTGCTCTGGTCCAGATTCAGTGACTGAGTATTGCATCATTCTCCTTTTGCAATGCTGACAGTTTGCTGAGCAGGAGTTCTGATTATCGCATGTCTGCTGAAAGTGGTTGTAAAATACAATATTCAACCAGCCAACAACCAAAGAAAAGAGCTGATGCATTTCATAACCTCTATTTACCATTTGAATGATATAGCCCAGTCTTGTGACCTACTAAAGATCACAGTACTTAATACTAAAGAGGCAATGTTTAAAACTACATTTAAGGTAAACAATGATCGGTTTAGCAAAAGACAGAAAAGACCTACTAGAACCCAGGCAGCTAGTAGCAAGTGGTAACAAAATCCAAGCTTTAGTGCTGTTGCTTGTTGTGAAACCTACCACTGTCCTTGCAGAGAAAGGTCTACAGATTTCACAGGATATAATTAAATCTAAGATTCTGGAATTGCAACAAGAAAATAAAATATTTTAGACTCTTTTGAAAAACCATAACCCAGAATTCAAGGGGGAATCTAAAATCCCTGTACAAACCTACTTCTAAGCATCCTATGTTATATTCCTTACAAATGGAGAATTAAACATTGCGCTCTCTATTGCGGTCCCCTCGGTTTGGAATGTGTGGAATGTCGTCTTTTTTTGGGAATGTGTGGAATGTCATGTCTTTTCTTGGAATGTGTGGAATGTCATGTCTTTTTTTTGGAATGTGTGGAATGTCGTGTCTTTTTTTTGGAATGTGTGGAATGTCGTGTCTTTTTTTTGGAATGTGTGGAATGTCATGTCTTTTCTTGGAATGTGTGGAATGTCATGTCTTTTTTTGGAATGTGTGGAATGTCGTGTCTTTTTTTGGAATGTGTCGAATGTCATGTCTTTTTTTTGGAATGTGTGGAATGTCGTGTCTTTTTTGGAATGTGTGGAATGTCGTGTCTTTTTTTTGGAATGTGTGGAATGTCATGTCTTTTCTTGGAATGTGTGGAATGTCGTTTCTTTTTTTTGGAATGTGTGGAATGTCGTGTCTTTTTTTTGGAATGTTTGGACTGTTGTGTCTTTTTTTTGGAATGTGTGGAATGTCGTGTCTTTTTTTGGAATGTGTGGAATGTCATCTTTTTTTTTGGAATGTGTGGAATGTTGTGTCTTTTTTGGAATGTGTGGCATGTCATGTCTTTTCTTGGAATGTTTGGACTGTCATGTCTTTTTTTTGGAATGTGTGGAATGTCGTCTTTTTTTGGAATGTGTGGAATATCGTGTCTTTCCCTGGAATGTCATGTCTTTTCTTGGAATGTGTGGAATGTCATGTATTTTTTTGGAATGTGTGGAATGTCGTGTCTTTTTTTGGGAATGTGTGGAAAGTCATGTCTTTTCTTGGAATGTGTGGAATGTCATGTATTTTTTTTGGAATGTTTGGAATGTCGTGTTTTTTTTTGGGAATGTGTGGAATGTCATTTTTTTTTAGAAATGTGTGGAATGTCATGTCTTTTTTTGGAATGTGTGGCATGTCATGTCTTTTTTTTGGAATGTGTGGAATGTTATGTCTTTTTTTGGAATGTGTGGAATGTCGTGTCTTTTTTTTGGAATGTGTGGAATGTCATGTCTTTTCTTGGAATGTTTGGACTGTCATGTCTTTTTTTTGGAATGTGTGGAATGTCGTGTCTTTTTTGGAATGTGTGGCATGTCATGTCTTTTCTTGGAATGTTTGGACTGTCATGTCTTTTTTTTGGAATGTGTGGAATGTCGTGTCTTTTTTTTGGAATGTGTGGAATGTCTTCTTTTTTTTTGGAATGTGTGGAATGTTGTGTCTTTTTTGGAATGTGTGGCATGTCATGTCTTTTCTTGGAATGTTTGGACTGTCATGTATTTTTTTTGGAATGTGTGGAATGTCGTGTCTTTTTTTTGGAATGTGTGGAATGTCGTGTCTTTCCCTGGAATGTCATGTCTTTTCTTGGAATGTGTGGAATGTCATGTCTTTTTTTGGAATGTGTGGAATGTCGTGTCTTTTTTTGGGAATGTGTGGAATGTCATGTCTTTTTTCTGGAATGTGTGGAATGTCGTGTCTTTTCTTGGAATGTCGTGTCTTTTCTTGGAATGTCGTGTCTTTTCTTGGAATGTCATGTCTTTTTTTTGGAATGTGTGGAATGTCATGTCTTTTTTTGGGAATGTGTGGAACGTCGTGTCTTTTTTTTTGGAATGTGTGGAATGTCATGTCTTTTTTTGGGAATGTGTGGAATGTCGTCTTTTCTTGGAATGTCGTCTTTTCTTGGAATGTCATGTCTTTTTTTTGGAATGTGTGGAATGTCATGTCTTTTTTTGGGAATGTGTGGAATGTCGTGCCTTTTTTTGGAATGTGTGGAATATCGTGTCTTTTTTTGGACTGTCATGTCTTTTTAGGAATGTCATGTCTTTTCTTGGAATGTGTGGAATGTCATGTCTTTTCTTGGAATGTCATGTCTTTTTTTTGGAATGTGTGGAATGTCATGTCTTTTTTTGGAATGTGTGGAATGTCGTCTTTTCTTGGAATGTCATGTCTTTTTTTTGGAATGTGTGGAATGTCATGTCTTTTTTTGGGAATGTGTGGAATGTCGTGTCTTTTTTGGGAATGTGTGGAATATCGTGTCTTTTTTTGGAATGTCATGTCTTTTTAGGAATGTCATGTCTTTTCTTGGAATGTGTGGAATGTCGTCTTTTCTTGGAATGTCGTCTTTTCTTGGAATGTCGTCTTTTCTTGGAATGTCATGTCTTTTTTTTGGAATGTGTGGAATGCCATGTCTTTTTTTGGGAATGTGTGGAATGTCGTGTCTTTTTTTTGGAATGTGTGGAATGTCATGTCTTTTTTTGGAATGTGTGGAATGTCATGTCTTTTTTTGGAATGTGTGGAATGTCGTCTTTTTTTGGAATGTGTCTTTTCTTGGAATGTCGTCTTTTCTTGGAATGTCATGTCTTTTTTTGGGAATGTGTGGAATGTCGTGTCTTTTGGAATGTGTGGAATGTCATGTCTTTTTTTGGGAATGTGTGGAATGTCGTGTCTTTTGGAATGTGTGGAATGTCGTGTCTTTTGGAATGTGTGGAATGTCATGTCTTTTTTTGGAATGTGTGGAATGTCGTGTCTTTTTTGGAATGTGTGGAATGTCGTGTCTTTTTTTAGGAATGTGTGGAATGTCATGTCTTTTTTTTGGAATGTGTGGAATGTCCTGTCTTTTTTTTGGAATGTGTGGAATGTCATGTCTTTTTTTTGGAATGTGTGGAATGTCATGTCTTTTTTTTGGAATGTGTGGAATGTCGTGTCTTTTTTTTTGGAATGTGTGGAATGTCGTGTCTTTCCCTGGAATGTCATGTCTTTTCTTGGAATGTGTGGAATGTCATGTCTTTTTTGGGAATGTGTGGAATGTCGTGTCTTTTTTTGGGAATGTGTGGAATGTCATGTCTTTTCTTGGAATGTGTGGAATGTCGTGTCTTTTTTTTTGGAATGTGTGGAATGTCGTGTCTTTCCCTGGAATGTCATGTCTTTTCTTGGAATGTGTGGAATGTCATGTCTTTTTTGGGAATGTGTGGAATGTCGTGTCTTTTTTTGGGAATGTGTGGAATGTCGTGTCTTTTTTTGGGAATGTGTGGAATGTCATGTCTTTTCTTGGAATGTGTGGAATGTCATGTCTTTTCTTGGAATGTGTGGAATGTCATGTCTTTTTTTTGGTATGTGTGGAATGTCATGTCTTTTTTTTGGAAGGTGTGGAATGTCATGTCTTTTTTTTGGAATGTGTGGAATGTTATGTCTTTTTTTGGAATGTGTGGAATGTCATGTCTATTCTTGGAATGTGTGGAATGTCATGTCTTTTTTTGGGAATGTGTGGAATGTCATGTCTATTCTTGGAATGTGTGGAATGTCATGTTTTTTTTTTGGAATGTGTGGAATGTCATGTCTTTTTTTTGGAATGTGTGGAATGTCGTGTCTTTTTTGGAATGTGTGGCATGTCATGTCTTTTCTTGGAATGTTTGGACTGTCATGTCTTTTTTTTGGAATGTGTGGAATGTCGTGTCTTTTTTTTGGAATGTGTGGAATGTCGTGTCTTTTTTTTGGAATGTGTGGAATGTCTTCTTTTTTTTTGGAATGTGTGGCATGTCATGTCTTTTCTTGGAATGTTTGGACTGTCATGTATTTTTTTTGGAATGTGTGGAATGTCATGTCTTTTTTTGGAATGTGTGGAATGTCGTGTCTTTTTTTTGGAATGTGTGGAATGTGTCTTTCCCTGGAATGTCATGTCTTTTCTTGGAATGTGTGGAATGTCATGTCTTTTTTTGGAATGTGTGGAATGTCGTGTCTTTTTTTGGGAATGTGTGGAATGTCATGTCTTTTCTTGGAATGTGTGGAATGTCATGTCTTTTTTTTGGAATGTGTGGAATGTCATGTCTTTTTTTGGGAATGTGTGGAATGTCATGTTTTTTTTAGGAATGTGTGGAATGTCATGTCTTTTTTTAGGAATGTGTGGAATGTCGTGTCTTTTTTTGGAATGTGTGGAATGTCGCGTCTTTTTTGGAATGTGTGGCATGTCATGTCTTTTCTTGGAATGTTTGGACTGTCGTCTTTTTTTTGGAATGTGTGGAATGTCGTGTCTTTTTTTTGGAATGTGTGGAATGTTGTGTCTTTTCTTGGAATGTCGTGTCTTTTTTTTGGGAATGTGTGGAATGTCGTGTCTTTTTTTTGGAATGTGTGGAATGTCATGTCTTTTTTGGGAATGTGTGGAATGTCGTGTCTTTTTTTGGGAATGTGTGGAATGTCATGTCTTTTCTTGGAATGTGTGGAATGTAGTGTCTTTTTTTTTGGAATGTGTGGAATGTCGTGTCTTTCCCTGGAATGTCATGTCTTTTCTTGGAATGTGTGGAATGTCATGTCTTTTTTGGGAATGTATGGAATGTCGTGTCTCTTTTTGGGAATGTGTGGAATGTCATGTCTTTTCTTGGGAATGTGTGGAATGTCATGTCTTTTCTTGGAATGTGTGGAATGTCATGTCTTTTTTTTGGAATGTGTGGAATGTCATGTCTTTTTTTGGGAATGTGTGGAATGTCATGTCTTTTCTTGGAATGTGTGGAATGTCATGTCTTTTTTTTGGAATGTGTGGAATGTCGTGTCTTTTTTTGGGAATGTGTGGAATGTCATGTTTTTTTTTAGGAATGTGTGGAATGTCATGTCTTTTTTTGGAATGTGTGGAATGTCATGTCTTTTTTTGGAATGTGTGGAATGTCATGTCTTTTTTTTGAAATGTGTGGAATGTTATGTCTTTTTTTGGAATGTGAGGAATGTCGTGTCTTTTTTTTGGAATGTGTGGAATGTCATGTCTTTTCTTGGAATGTGTGGAATGTCATGTCTTTTCTTGGAATGTGTGGAATGTCATGTCTTTTTTTAGGAATGTGTGGAATGTCATGTTTTTTTTGGAATGTGTGGAATGTCGTGTCTTTTCTTGGAATGTCGTCTTTTTTTTTGGAATGTGTGGAATGTCGTGTCTTTTTTTTTTGGAATGTGTGGAATGTCGTGTCTTTTTTTTGGAATGTGTGGAATGTCATGTCTTTTCTTGGAATGTGTGGAATGTCATGTCTTTTTTTAGGAATGTGTGGAATGTCATGTTTTTTTTTGGAATGTGTGGAATGTCGTGTCTTTTCTTGGAATGTCGTGTCTTTTTTTGGAATGTGTGGAATGTCATGTCTTTTCTTGGAATGTGTGGAATGTCATGTCTTTTTTTAGGAATGTGTGGAATGTCATGTCTTTTTTGGAATGTGTGGAATGTCGTGTCTTTTCTTGGAATGTCGTGTCTTTTTCTGGAATGTGTGGAATGTCATGTCTTTTTTTGGGAATGTGTGGAATGTCGTGTCTTTTTTGTGGAATGTGTGGAATGTCGTGTCTTTTTTTGGGAATGTGTGGAATGTCATGTTTTTTTTTAGGAATGTGTGGAATGTCATGTCTTTTTTTTGGAATGTGTGGAATGTCATGTCTTTTTTTTGGAATGTGTGGAATGTTATGTCTTTTTTTGGAATGTGTGGAATGTCGTGTCTTTCCCTGGAATGTCATGTCTTTTCTTGGAATGTGTGGAATGTCATGTCTTTTTTTGGAATGTGTGGAATGTCGTGTCTTTTTTTGGGAATGTGTGGAATGTCATGTCTTTTTTCTGGAATGTGTGGAATGTCGTGTCTTTTCTTGGAATGTCGTGTCTTTTCTTGGAATGTCGTCTCTTTTCTTGGAATGTCATGTCTTTTTTTTGGAATGTGTGGAATGTCATGTCTTTTTTTGGGAATGTGTGGAACGTCGTGTCTTTTTTTTTGGAATGTGTGGAATGTCATGTCTTTTTTTGGGAATGTGTGGAATGTCGTGTCTTTTTTGGAATGTGTGGCATGTCATGTCTTTTCTTGGAATGTTTGGACTGTCGTCTTTTTTTTGGAATGTGTGGAATGTCGTGTCTTTTTTTTGGAATGTGTGGAATGTTGTGTCTTTTCTTGGAATGTCGTGTCTTTTTTTTGGGAATGTGTGGAATGTCGTGTCTTTTTTTTGGAATGTGTGGAATGTCATGTCTTTTTTGGGAATGTGTGGAATGTCGTGTCTTTTTTTGGGAATGTGTGGAATGTCATGTCTTTTCTTGGAATGTGTGGAATGTAGTGTCTTTTTTTTTGGAATGTGTGGAATGTCGTGTCTTTCCCTGGAATGTCATGTCTTTTCTTGGAATGTGTGGAATGTCATGTCTTTTTTGGGAATGTATGGAATGTCGTGTCTCTTTTTGGGAATGTGTGGAATGTCATGTCTTTTCTTGGGAATGTGTGGAATGTCATGTCTTTTCTTGGAATGTGTGGAATGTCATGTCTTTTTTTTGGAATGTGTGGAATGTCATGTCTTTTTTTGGGAATGTGTGGAATGTCATGTCTTTTCTTGGAATGTGTGGAATGTCATGTCTTTTTTTTGGAATGTGTGGAATGTCGTGTCTTTTTTTGGGAATGTGTGGAATGTCATGTTTTTTTTTAGGAATGTGTGGAATGTCATGTCTTTTTTTGGAATGTGTGGAATGTCATGTCTTTTTTTGGAATGTGTGGAATGTCATGTCTTTTTTTTGAAATGTGTGGAATGTTATGTCTTTTTTTGGAATGTGAGGAATGTCGTGTCTTTTTTTTGGAATGTGTGGAATGTCATGTCTTTTCTTGGAATGTGTGGAATGTCATGTCTTTTCTTGGAATGTGTGGAATGTCATGTCTTTTTTTAGGAATGTGTGGAATGTCATGTTTTTTTTTGGAATGTGTGGAATGTCGTGTCTTTTCTTGGAATGTCGTCTTTTTTTTTGGAATGTGTGGAATGTCGTGTCTTTTTTTTTTGGAATGTGTGGAATGTCGTGTCTTTTTTTTGGAATGTGTGGAATGTCATGTCTTTTCTTGGAATGTGTGGAATGTCATGTCTTTTTTTAGGAATGTGTGGAATGTCATGTTTTTTTTTGGAATGTGTGGAATGTCGTGTCTTTTCTTGGAATGTCGTGTCTTTTTTTGGAATGTGTGGAATGTCATGTCTTTTCTTGGAATGTGTGGAATGTCATGTCTTTTTTTAGGAATGTGTGGAATGTCATGTCTTTGTTGGAATGTGTGGAATGTCGTGTCTTTTCTTGGAATGTCGTGTCTTTTTCTGGAATGTGTGGAATGTCATGTCTTTTTTTGGGAATGTGTGGAATGTCGTGTCTTTTTTGTGGAATGTGTGGAATGTCGTGTCTTTTTTTGGGAATGTGTGGAATGTCATGTTTTTTTTTAGGAATGTGTGGAATGTCATGTCTTTTTTTTGGAATGTGTGGAATGTCATGTCTTTTTTTTGGAATGTGTGGAATGTTATGTCTTTTTTTGGAATGTGTGGAATGTCGTGTCTTTCCCTGGAATGTCATGTCTTTTCTTGGAATGTGTGGAATGTCATGTCTTTTTTTGGAATGTGTGGAATGTCGTGTCTTTTTTTGGGAATGTGTGGAATGTCATGTCTTTTTTCTGGAATGTGTGGAATGTCGTGTCTTTTCTTGGAATGTCGTGTCTTTTCTTGGAATGTCGTCTCTTTTCTTGGAATGTCATGTCTTTTTTTTGGAATGTGTGGAATGTCATGTCTTTTTTTGGGAATGTGTGGAACGTCGTGTCTTTTTTTTTGGAATGTGTGGAATGTCATGTCTTTTTTTGGGAATGTGTGGAATGTCGTCTTTTCTTGGAATGTCGTCTTTTCTTGGAATGTCATGTCTTTTTTTTGGAATGTGTGGAATGTCATGTCTTTTTTTGGGAATGTGTGGAATGTCGTGCCTTTTTTTGGAATGTGTGGAATATTGTGTCTTTTTTTGGACTGTCATGTCTTTTTAGGAATGTCATGTCTTTTCTTGGAATGTGTGGAATGTCATGTCTTTTCTTGGAATGTCATGTCTTTTTTTTGGAATGTGTGGAATGTCATGTCTTTTTTTGGAATGTGTGGAATGTCGTCTTTTCTTGGAATGTCATGTCTTTTTTTTGGAATGTGTGGAATGTCATGTCTTTTTTTGGGAATGTGTGGAATGTCGTGTCTTTTTTGGGAATGTGTGGAATATCGTGTCTTTTTTTGGAATGTCATGTCTTTTTAGGAATGTCATGTCTTTTCTTGGAATGTGTGGAATGTCGTCTTTTCTTGGAATGTCGTCTTTTCTTGGAATGTCGTCTTTTCTTGGAATGTCATGTCTTTTTTTTGGAATGTGTGGAATGCCATGTCTTTTTTTGGGAATGTGTGGAATGTCGTGTCTTTTTTTTGGAATGTGTGGAATGTCATGTCTTTTTTTGGAATGTGTGGAATGTCATGTCTTTTTTTGGAATGTGTGGAATGTCGTCTTTTTTTGGAATGTGTCTTTTCTTGGAATGTCGTCTTTTCTTGGAATGTCATGTCTTTTTTTGGGAATGTGTGGAATGTCGTGTCTTTTGGAATGTGTGGAATGTCGTGTCTTTTGGAATGTGTGGAATGTCATGTCTTTTTTTGGGAATGTGTGGAATGTCGTGTCTTTTGGAATGTGTGGAATGTCGTGTCTTTTGGAATGTGTGGAATGTCATGTCTTTTTTTGGAATGTGTGGAATGTCGTGTCTTTTTTGGAATGTGTGGAATGTCGTGTCTTTTTTTAGGAATGTGTGGAATGTCATGTCTTTTTTTTGGAATGTGTGGAATGTCCTGTCTTTTTTTTGGAATGTGTGGAATGTCATGTCTTTTTTTTGGAATGTGTGGAATGTCATGTCTTTTTTTTGGAATGTGTGGAATGTCGTGTCTTTTTTTTTGGAATGTGTGGAATGTCGTGTCTTTCCCTGGAATGTCATGTCTTTTCTTGGAATGTGTGGAATGTCATGTCTTTTTTGGGAATGTGTGGAATGTCGTGTCTTTTTTTGGGAATGTGTGGAATGTCATGTCTTTTCTTGGAATGTGTGGAATGTCGTGTCTTTTTTTTTGGAATGTGTGGAATGTCGTGTCTTTCCCTGGAATGTCATGTCTTTTCTTGGAATGTGTGGAATGTCATGTCTTTTTTGGGAATGTGTGGAATGTCGTGTCTTTTTTTGGGAATGTGTGGAATGTCATGTCTTTTCTTGGAATGTGTGGAATGTCATGTCTTTTCTTGGAATGTGTGGAATGTCATGTCTTTTTTTTGGTATGTGTGGAATGTCATGTCTTTTTTTTGGAAGGTGTGGAATGTCATGTCTTTTTTTTGGAATGTGTGGAATGTTATGTCTTTTTTTGGAATGTGTGGAATGTCATGTCTATTCTTGGAATGTGTGGAATGTCATGTCTTTTTTTGGGAATGTGTGGAATGTCATGTCTATTCTTGGAATGTGTGGAATGTCATGTTTTTTTTTTGGAATGTGTGGAATGTCATGTCTTTTTTTTGGAATGTGTGGAATGTCGTGTCTTTTTTGGAATGTGTGGCATGTCATGTCTTTTCTTGGAATGTTTGGACTGTCATGTCTTTTTTTTGGAATGTGTGGAATGTCGTGTCTTTTTTTTGGAATGTGTGGAATGTCGAGTCTTTTTTTTGGAATGTGTGGAATGTCTTCTTTTTTTTTGGAATGTGTGGCATGTCATGTCTTTTCTTGGAATGTTTGGACTGTCATGTATTTTTTTTGGAATGTGTGGAATGTCATGTCTTTTTTTGGAATGTGTGGAATGTCGTGTCTTTTTTTTGGAATGTGTGGAATGTGTCTTTCCCTGGAATGTCATGTCTTTTCTTGGAATGTGTGGAATGTCATGTCTTTTTTTGGAATGTGTGGAATGTCGTGTCTTTTTTTGGGAATGTGTGGAATGTCATGTCTTTTCTTGGAATGTGTGGAATGTCATGTCTTTTTTTTGGAATGTGTGGAATGTCATGTCTTTTTTTGGGAATGTGTGGAATGTCATGTTTTTTTTAGGAATGTGTGGAATGTCATGTCTTTTTTTAGGAATGTGTGGAATGTCGTGTCTTTTTTTGGAATGTGTGGAATGTCGCGTCTTTTCTTGGACTGTCGTGTCTTTTTTTTGGAATGTCATGTCATTTTTTTGGAATGTGTGGAATGTCGTGTCTTTTCTTGGAATGTCGTGTCTTTTCTTGGTATGTCAAGTCTTTTTTTTGGAATGTTTGGACTGTCATGTCTTGTTTTTGGAATGTGTGGAATGTCGTGTCTTTTCTTGGAATGTCGTCTTTTCTTGGAATGTCTTTTTTTTGGAATGTGTGGAATGTCGTGTCTTTTTTGGAATGTGTGGAATGTCATGTCTTTTCTTGGAATGTGTGGAATGTCGTCTTTTTTTGGAATGTCGTCTTTTCTTGGAATGTCGTCTTTTCTTGGAATGTCATGTCTTTTTTTTGGAATGTGTGGAATGCCATGTCTTTTTTTGGGAATGTGTGGAATGTCGTGTCTTTTTTTTGGAATGTGTGGAATGTCATGTCTTTTTTTGGAATGTGTGGAATGTCGTGTCTTTTTTTTGGAATGTGTGGAATGTCGTGTCTTTTGGAATGTGTGGAATGTCATGTCTTTTTTTGGAATGTGTGGAATGTCGTGTCTTTTTTTTGGAATGTGTGGAATGTCGTGTCTTTTTTTGGAATGTGTGGAATGTCATGTCTTTTTAGGAATGTCATGTCTTTTCTTGGAATGTCGTCTTTTCTTGGAATGTCATGTCTTTTTTTGGAATGTGTGGAATGTCGTGTCTTTTTTTGGAATGTGTCGAATGTCATGTCTTTTTTTTGGAATGTGTGGAATGTCGTGTCTTTTTTGGAATGTGTGGAATGTCGTGTCTTTTTTTTGGAATGTGTGGAATGTCATGTCTTTTCTTGGAATGTGTGGAATGTCGTTTCTTTTTTTTGGAATGTGTGGAATGTCGTGTCTTTTTTTTGGAATGTTTGGACTGTTGTGTCTTTTTTTTGGAATGTGTGGAATGTCGTGTCTTTTTTTGGAATGTGTGGAATGTCATCTTTTTTTTTGGAATGTGTGGAATGTTGTCTTTTTTGGAATGTGTGGCATGTCATGTCTTTTCTTGGAATGTGTGGAATGTCGTGTCTTTTTTTTTGGAATGTGTGGAATGTCATGTCTTTTTTTGGAATGTGTGGAATGTCATGTCTTTTTTTGGAATGTGTGGAATGTCGTCTTTTTTTGGAATGTGTCTTTTCTTGGAATGTCGTCTTTTCTTGGAATGTCATGTCTTTTTTTTGTAATGTGTGGAATGTCGTGTCTTTTTTTTGGAATGTGTGGAATGTCATGTCTTTTTTTGGAATGTGTGGAATGTCGTGTCTTTTTTTGGAATGTATGGAATGTCGTGTCTTTTTTTAGAATGTGTGGAATGTCATGTCTTTTTTTAGGAATGTGTGGAATGTCATGTCTTTTCTTGGAATGTGTGGAATGTCATGTCTTTTCTTGGGAATGTGTGGAATGTCATGTCTTTTCTTGGAATGTGTGGAATGTCATGTCTTTTCTTGGGAATGTGTGGAATGTCATGTCTTTTCTTGGAATGTGTGGAATGTCATGTCTTTTTTTTGGAATGTGAGGAATGTCATGTCTTTTTTTGGGAATGTGTGGAATGTCATGTCTTTTTTTTGGAATGTGTGGAATGTCATGTCTTTTTTTTGGTATGTGTGGAATGTCATGTCTTTTTTTTGGAAGGTGTGGAATGTCATGTCTTTTTTTTGGAAGGTGTGGAATGTTATGTCTTTTTTTGGAATGTGTGGAATGTCGTCTTTTTTTGGAATGTGTCTTTTCTTGGAATGTCGTCTTTTCTTGGAATGTCATGTCTTTTTTTTGTAATGTGTGGAATGTCGTGTCTTTTTTTTGGAATGTGTGGAATGTCATGTCTTTTTTTGGAATGTGTGGAATGTCGTGTCTTTTTTTGGAATGTATGGAATGTCGTGTCTTTTTTTAGAATGTGTGGAATGTCATGTCTTTTTTTAGGAATGTGTGGAATGTCATGTCTTTTCTTGGAATGTGTGGAATGTCATGTCTTTTCTTGGGAATGTGTGGAATGTCATGTCTTTTCTTGGAATGTGTGGAATGTCATGTCTTTTCTTGGGAATGTGTGGAATGTCATGTCTTTTCTTGGAATGTGTGGAATGTCATGTCTTTTTTTTGGAATGTGTGGAATGTCATGTCTTTTTTTTGGTATGTGTGGAATGTCATGTCTTTTTTTTGGAAGGTGTGGAATGTCATGTCTTTTTTTTGGAATGTGTGGAATGTTATGTCTTTTTTTGGAATGTGTGGAATGTCATGTCTATTCTTGGAATGTGTGGAATGTCGTGTCTTTTTTTTGGAATGTGTGAAATGTCATGTCTTTTTTTTGGAATGTGTGGAATGTCGTGTCTTTTTTGGAATGTGTGGCATGTCATGTCTTTTCTTGGAATGTCATGTCTTTTCTTGGAATGTGTGGAATGTCATGTATTTTTTTGGAATGTGTGGAATGTCGTGTCTTTTTTTGGGAATGTGTGGAATGTCATGTCTTTTCTTGGAATGTGTGGAATGTCATGTATTTTTTTTGGAATGTGTGGAATGTCGTGTCTTTTTTTGGGAATGTGTGGAATGTCATTTTTTTTTAGAAATGTGTGGAATGTCATGTCTTTTTTTGGAATGTGTGGCATGTCATGTCTTTTTTTTGGAATGTGTGGAATGTTATGTCTATTTTTGGAATGTGTGGAATGTCGTGTCTTTTTTTTGGAATGTGTGGAATGTCATGTCTTTTCTTGGAATGTTTGGACTGTCATGTCTTTTTTTTGGAATGTGTGGAATGTCGTGTCTTTTTTGGAATGTGTGGCATGTCATGTCTTTTCTTGGAATGTTTGGACTGTCATGTCTTTTTTTTGGAATGTGTGGAATGTCGTGTCTTTTTTTTGGAATGTGTGGAATGTCTTCTTTTTTTTTGGAATGTGTGGAATGTTGTGTCTTTTTTGGAATGTGTGGCATGTCATGTCTTTTCTTGGAATGTTTGGACTGTCATGTATTTTTTTTGGAATGTGTGGAATGTCGTGTCTTTTTTTTGGAATGTGTGGAATGTCGTGTCTTTCCCTGGAATGTCATGTCTTTTCTTGGAATGTGTGGAATGTCATGTCTTTTTTTGGAATGTGTGGAATGTCGTGTCTTTTTTTGGGAATGTGTGGAATGTCATGTCTTTTTTCTGGAATGTGTGGAATGTCGTGTCTTTTCTTGGAATGTCGTGTCTTTTCTTGGAATGTCGTGTCTTTTCTTGGAATGTCATGTCTTTTTTTTGGAATGTGTGGAATGTCATGTCTTTTTTTGGGAATGTGTGGAACGTCGTGTCTTTTTTTTTGGAATGTGTGGAATGTCATGTCTTTTTTTGGGAATGTGTGGAATGTCGTCTTTTCTTGGAATGTCGTCTTTTCTTGGAATGTCATGTCTTTTTTTTGGAATGTGTGGAATGTCATGTCTTTTTTTGGGAATGTGTGGAATGTCGTGCCTTTTTTTGGAATGTGTGGAATATCGTGTCTTTTTTTGGACTGTCATGTCTTTTTAGGAATGTCATGTCTTTTCTTGGAATGTGTGGAATGTCATGTCTTTTCTTGGAATGTCATGTCTTTTTTTTGGAATGTGTGGAATGTCATGTCTTTTTTTGGAATGTGTGGAATGTCGTCTTTTCTTGGAATGTCATGTCTTTTTTTTGGAATGTGTGGAATGTCATGTCTTTTTTTGGGAATGTGTGGAATGTCGTGTCTTTTTTGGGAATGTGTGGAATATCGTGTCTTTTTTTGGAATGTCATGTCTTTTTAGGAATGTCATGTCTTTTCTTGGAATGTGTGGAATGTCGTCTTTTCTTGGAATGTCGTCTTTTCTTGGAATGTCGTCTTTTCTTGGAATGTCATGTCTTTTTTTTGGAATGTGTGGAATGCCATGTCTTTTTTTGGGAATGTGTGGAATGTCGTGTCTTTTTTTTGGAATGTGTGGAATGTCATGTCTTTTTTTGGAATGTGTGGAATGTCATGTCTTTTTTTGGAATGTGTGGAATGTCGTCTTTTTTTGGAATGTGTCTTTTCTTGGAATGTCGTCTTTTCTTGGAATGTCATGTCTTTTTTTGGGAATGTGTGGAATGTCGTGTCTTTTGGAATGTGTGGAATGTCATGTCTTTTTTTGGGAATGTGTGGAATGTCGTGTCTTTTGGAATGTGTGGAATGTCGTGTCTTTTGGAATGTGTGGAATGTCATGTCTTTTTTTGGAATGTGTGGAATGTCGTGTCTTTTTTGGAATGTGTGGAATGTCGTGTCTTTTTTTAGGAATGTGTGGAATGTCATGTCTTTTTTTTGGAATGTGTGGAATGTCCTGTCTTTTTTTTGGAATGTGTGGAATGTCATGTCTTTTTTTTGGAATGTGTGGAATGTCATGTCTTTTTTTTGGAATGTGTGGAATGTCGTGTCTTTTTTTTTGGAATGTGTGGAATGTCGTGTCTTTCCCTGGAATGTCATGTCTTTTCTTGGAATGTGTGGAATGTCATGTCTTTTTTGGGAATGTGTGGAATGTCGTGTCTTTTTTTGGGAATGTGTGGAATGTCATGTCTTTTCTTGGAATGTGTGGAATGTCGTGTCTTTTTTTTTGGAATGTGTGGAATGTCGTGTCTTTCCCTGGAATGTCATGTCTTTTCTTGGAATGTGTGGAATGTCATGTCTTTTTTGGGAATGTGTGGAATGTCGTGTCTTTTTTTGGGAATGTGTGGAATGTCATGTCTTTTCTTGGAATGTGTGGAATGTCATGTCTTTTCTTGGAATGTGTGGAATGTCATGTCTTTTTTTTGGTATGTGTGGAATGTCATGTCTTTTTTTTGGAAGGTGTGGAATGTCATGTCTTTTTTTTGGAATGTGTGGAATGTTATGTCTTTTTTTGGAATGTGTGGAATGTCATGTCTATTCTTGGAATGTGTGGAATGTCATGTCTTTTTTTGGGAATGTGTGGAATGTCATGTCTATTCTTGGAATGTGTGGAATGTCATGTTTTTTTTTTGGAATGTGTGGAATGTCATGTCTTTTTTTTGGAATGTGTGGAATGTCGTGTCTTTTTTGGAATGTGTGGCATGTCATGTCTTTTCTTGGAATGTTTGGACTGTCATGTCTTTTTTTTGGAATGTGTGGAATGTCGTGTCTTTTTTTTGGAATGTGTGGAATGTCGTGTCTTTTTTTTGGAATGTGTGGAATGTCTTCTTTTTTTTTGGAATGTGTGGCATGTCATGTCTTTTCTTGGAATGTTTGGACTGTCATGTATTTTTTTTGGAATGTGTGGAATGTCATGTCTTTTTTTGGAATGTGTGGAATGTCGTGTCTTTTTTTTGGAATGTGTGGAATGTGTCTTTCCCTGGAATGTCATGTCTTTTCTTGGAATGTGTGGAATGTCATGTCTTTTTTTGGAATGTGTGGAATGTCGTGTCTTTTTTTGGGAATGTGTGGAATGTCATGTCTTTTCTTGGAATGTGTGGAATGTCATGTCTTTTTTTTGGAATGTGTGGAATGTCATGTCTTTTTTTGGGAATGTGTGGAATGTCATGTTTTTTTTAGGAATGTGTGGAATGTCATGTCTTTTTTTAGGAATGTGTGGAATGTCGTGTCTTTTTTTGGAATGTGTGGAATGTCGCGTCTTTTCTTGGACTGTCGTGTCTTTTTTTTGGAATGTCATGTCATTTTTTTGGAATGTGTGGAATGTCGTGTCTTTTCTTGGAATGTCGTGTCTTTTCTTGGTATGTCAAGTCTTTTTTTTGGAATGTTTGGACTGTCATGTCTTGTTTTTGGAATGTGTGGAATGTCGTGTCTTTTCTTGGAATGTCGTCTTTTCTTGGAATGTCTTTTTTTTGGAATGTGTGGAATGTCGTGTCTTTTTTGGAATGTGTGGAATGTCATGTCTTTTCTTGGAATGTGTGGAATGTCGTCTTTTTTTGGAATGTCGTCTTTTCTTGGAATGTCGTCTTTTCTTGGAATGTCATGTCTTTTTTTTGGAATGTGTGGAATGCCATGTCTTTTTTTGGGAATGTGTGGAATGTCGTGTCTTTTTTTTGGAATGTGTGGAATGTCATGTCTTTTTTTGGAATGTGTGGAATGTCGTGTCTTTTTTTTGGAATGTGTGGAATGTCGTGTCTTTTGGAATGTGTGGAATGTCATGTCTTTTTTTGGAATGTGTGGAATGTCGTGTCTTTTTTTTGGAATGTGTGGAATGTCGTGTCTTTTTTTGGAATGTGTGGAATGTCATGTCTTTTTAGGAATGTCATGTCTTTTCTTGGAATGTCGTCTTTTCTTGGAATGTCATGTCTTTTTTTGGAATGTGTGGAATGTCGTGTCTTTTTTTGGAATGTGTCGAATGTCATGTCTTTTCTTGGAATGTCGTCTTTTCTTGGAATGTCATGTCTTTTTTTGGAATGTGTGGAATGTCATGTTTTTTTTTGGAATGTGTGGAATGTCGTGTCTTTTCTTGGAATGTCGTCTTTTTTTTTGGAATGTGTGGAATGTCGTGTCTTTTTTTTTTGGAATGTGTGGAATGTCGTGTCTTTTTTTTGGAATGTGTGGAATGTCATGTCTTTTCTTGGAATGTGTGGAATGTCGTTTCTTTTTTTTGGAATGTGTGGAATGTCGTGTCTTTTTTTTGGAATGTTTGGACTGTTGTGTCTTTTTTTTGGAATGTGTGGAATGTCGTGTCTTTTTTTGGAATGTGTGGAATGTCATCTTTTTTTTTGGAATGTGTGGAATGTTGTGTCTTTTTTGGAATGTGTGGCATGTCATGTCTTTTCTTGGAATGTTTGGACTGTCATGTCTTTTTTTTGGAATGTGTGGAATGTCGTCTTTTTTTGGAATGTGTGGAATATCGTGTCTTTCCCTGGAATGTCATGTCTTTTCTTGGAATGTGTGGAATGTCATGTATTTTTTTGGAATGTGTGGAATGTCGTGTCTTTTTTTGGGAATGTGTGGAAAGTCATGTCTTTTCTTGGAATGTGTGGAATGTCATGTATTTTTTTTGGAATGTTTGGAATGTCGTGTTTTTTTTTGGGAATGTGTGGAATGTCATTTTTTTTTAGAAATGTGTGGAATGTCATGTCTTTTTTTGGAATGTGTGGCATGTCATGTCTTTTTTTTGGAATGTGTGGAATGTTATGTCTTTTTTTGGAATGTGTGGAATGTCGTGTCTTTTTTTTGGAATGTGTGGAATGTCATGTCTTTTCTTGGAATGTTTGGACTGTCATGTCTTTTTTTTGGAATGTGTGGAATGTCGTGTCTTTTTTGGAATGTGTGGCATGTCATGTCTTTTCTTGGAATGTTTGGACTGTCATGTCTTTTTTTTGGAATGTGTGGAATGTCGTGTCTTTTTTTTGGAATGTGTGGAATGTCTTCTTTTTTTTTGGAATGTGTGGAATGTTGTGTCTTTTTTGGAATGTGTGGCATGTCATGTCTTTTCTTGGAATGTTTGGACTGTCATGTATTTTTTTTGGAATGTGTGGAATGTCGTGTCTTTTTTTTGGAATGTGTGGAATGTCGTGTCTTTCCCTGGAATGTCATGTCTTTTCTTGGAATGTGTGGAATGTCATGTCTTTTTTTGGAATGTGTGGAATGTCGTGTCTTTTTTTGGGAATGTGTGGAATGTCATGTCTTTTTTCTGGAATGTGTGGAATGTCGTGTCTTTTCTTGGAATGTCGTGTCTTTTCTTGGAATGTCGTGTCTTTTCTTGGAATGTCATGTCTTTTTTTTGGAATGTGTGGAATGTCATGTCTTTTTTTGGGAATGTGTGGAACGTCGTGTCTTTTTTTTTGGAATGTGTGGAATGTCATGTCTTTTTTTGGGAATGTGTGGAATGTCGTCTTTTCTTGGAATGTCGTCTTTTCTTGGAATGTCATGTCTTTTTTTTGGAATGTGTGGAATGTCATGTCTTTTTTTGGGAATGTGTGGAATGTCGTGCCTTTTTTTGGAATGTGTGGAATATCGTGTCTTTTTTTGGACTGTCATGTCTTTTTAGGAATGTCATGTCTTTTCTTGGAATGTGTGGAATGTCATGTCTTTTCTTGGAATGTCATGTCTTTTTTTTGGAATGTGTGGAATGTCATGTCTTTTTTTGGAATGTGTGGAATGTCGTCTTTTCTTGGAATGTCATGTCTTTTTTTTGGAATGTGTGGAATGTCATGTCTTTTTTTGGGAATGTGTGGAATGTCGTGTCTTTTTTGGGAATGTGTGGAATATCGTGTCTTTTTTTGGAATGTCATGTCTTTTTAGGAATGTCATGTCTTTTCTTGGAATGTGTGGAATGTCGTCTTTTTTTGGAATGTCGTCTTTTCTTGGAATGTCGTCTTTTCTTGGAATGTCGTGTCTTTTTTTTGGAATCTGTGGAATGTCATGTCTTTTTTTGGAATGTGTGGAATGTCATGTCTTTTTTTGGAATGTGTGGAATGTCGTCTTTTTTTGGAATGTGTCTTTTCTTGGAATGTCGTCTTTTCTTGGAATGTCATGTCTTTTTTTGGGAATGTGTGGAATGTCGTGTCTTTTGGAATGTGTGGAATGTCGTGTCTTTAGGAATGTGTGGAATGTCAAGTCTTTTTTTTGGAATGTGTGGAATGTCCTGTCTTTTTTTTGGAATGTGTGGAATGTCATGTCTTTTTTTTGGAATGTGTGGAATGTCATGTCTTTTTTTTGGAATGTGTGGAATGTCGTGTCTTTTTTTTTGGAATGTGTGGAATGTCGTGTCTTTCCCTGGAATGTCATGTCTTTTCTTGGAATGTGTGGAATGTCATGTCTTTTTTGGGAATGTGTGGAATGTCGTGTCTTTTTTTGGGAATGTGTGGAATGTCATGTCTTTTCTTGGAATGTGTGGAATGTCGTGTCTTTTTTTTTGGAATGTGTGGAATGTCGTGTCTTTCCCTGGAATGTCATGTCTTTTTTTGGAATGTGTGGCATGTCATGTCTTTTTTTTGGAATGTGTGGAATGTCATGTCTTTTTTTTGGAATGTGTGGAATGTCGTGTCTTTTTTTTTGGAATGTGTGGAATGTCGTGTCTTTCCCTGGAATGTCATGTCTTTTCTTGGAATGTGTGGAATGTCATGTCTTTTTTGGGAATGTGTGGAATGTCGTCTTTTTTTGGGAATGTGTGGAATGTCATGTCTTTTCTTGGAATGTGTGGAATGTCGTGTCTTTTTTTTTGGAATGTGTGGAATGTCGTGTCTTTCCCTGGAATGTCATGTCTTTTCTTGGAGTGTGTGGAATGTCATGTCTTTTTTGGGAATGTGTGGAATGTCGTGTCTTTTTTTGGGAATGTGTGGAATGTCATGTCTTTTCTTGGAATGTGTGGAATGTCATGTCTTTTCTTGGAATGTGTGGAATGTCATGTCTTTTTTTTGGTATGTGTGGAATGTCGTGTCTTTTTTTTGGAAGGTGTGGAATGTCATGTCTTTTTTTTGGAATGTGTGGAATGTTATGTCTTTTTTTGGAATGTGTGGAATGTCATGTCTATTCTTGGAATGTGTGGAATGTCATGTCTTTTTTTGGGAATGTGTGGAATGTCATGTCTATTCTTGGAATGTGTGGAATGTCATGTTTTTTTTTTTGGAATGTGTGGAATGTCATGTTTTTTTTTTGGAATGTGTGGAATGTCATGTCTTTTTTTTGGAATGTGTGGAATGTCGTGTCTTTTTTGGAATGTGTGGCATGTCATGTCTTTTCTTGGAATGTTTGGACTGTCATGTCTTTTTTTTGGAATGTGTGGAATGTCGTGTCTTTTTTTTGGAATGTGTGGAATGTCGTGTCTTTTTTTGGAATGTGTGGAATGTCTTCTTTTTTTTGGGAATGTGTGGCATGTCATGTCTTTTCTTGGAATGTTTGGACTGTCATGTATTTTTTTTGGAATGTGTGGAATGTCATGTCTTTTTTTGGAATGTGTGGAATGTCGTGTCTTTTTTTTGGAATGTGTGGAATGTGTCTTTCCCTGGAATGTCATGTCTTTTCTTGGAATGTGTGGAATGTCATGTCTTTTTTTGGAATGTGTGGAATGTCGTGTCTTTTTTTGGGAATGTGTGGAATGTCATGTCTTTTCTTGGAATGTGTGGAATGTCATGTCTTTTTTTTGGAATGTGTGGAATGTCATGTCTTTTTTTGGGAATGTGTGGAATGTCATGTTTTTTTTAGGAATGTGTGGAATGTCATGTCTTTTTTTAGGAATGTGTGGAATGTCGTGTCTTTTTTTGGAATGTGTGGAATGTCGCGTCTTTTCTTGGACTGTCGTGTCTTTTTTTTGGAATGTCATGTCTTTTTTTTGGAATGTGTGGAATGTCGTGTCTTTTCTTGGAATGTCGTGTCTTTTCTTGGTATGTCAAGTCTTTTTTTTGGAATGTTTGGACTGTCATGTCTTGTTTTTGGAATGTGTGGAATGTCGTGTCTTTTCTTGGAATGTCGTCTTTTCTTGGAATGTCTTTTTTTTGGAATGTGTGGAATGTCGTGTCTTTTTTGGAATGTGTGGAATGTCATGTCTTTTCTTGGAATGTGTGGAATGTCGTCTTTTTTTGGAATGTCGTCTTTTCTTGGAATGTCGTCTTTTCTTGGAATGTCGTCTTTTCTTGGAATGTCATGTCTTTTTTTTGGAATGTGTGGAATGCCATGTCTTTTTTTGGGAATGTGTGGAATGTCGTGTCTTTTTTTTGGAATGTGTGGAATGTCATGTCTTTTTTTGGAATGTGTGGAATGTCGTGTCTTTTTTTTGGAATGTGTGGAATGTCGTGTCTTTTGGAATGTGTGGAATGTCATGTCTTTTTTTGGAATGTGTGGAATGTCGTGTCTTTTTTTTGGAATGTGTGGAATGTCGTGTCTTTTTTTGGAATGTGTGGAATGTCATGTCTTTTTAGGAATGTCATGTCTTTTCTTGGAATGTCGTCTTTTCTTGGAATGTCATGTCTTTTTTTGGAATGTGTGGAATGTCGTGTCTTTTTTTGGAATGTGTCGAATGTCATGTCTTTTTTTGGGAATGTGTGGAATGTCGTGTCTTTTTTGGAATGTGTGGAATGTCGTGTCTTTTTTTTGGAATGTGTGGAATGTCATGTCTTTTCTTGGAATGTGTGGAATGTCGTTTCTTTTTTTTGGAATGTGTGGAATGTCGTGTCTTTTTTTTGGAATGTTTGGACTGTTGTGTCTTTTTTTTGGAATGTGTGGAATGTCGTGTCTTTTTTTGGAATGTGTGGAATGTCATCTTTTTTTTTGGAATGTGTGGAATGTTGTGTCTTTTTTGGAATGTGTGGCATGTCATGTCTTTTCTTGGAATGTTTGGACTGTCATGTCTTTTTTTTGAAATGTGTGGAATGTCGTGTCTTTTTTTTGGAATGTGTTGAATGTCATGTCTTTTTTTGGAATGTGTGGAATGTCGTGTCTTTCCCTGGAATGTCATGTCTTTTCTTGGAATGTGTGGAATGTCATGTCTTTTTTTGGGAATGTGTGGAATGTCATTTTTTTGGGAATGTGTGGAATGTCATGTCTTTTTTTTGGAATGTGCGGAATGTCATGTCTTTTTTTGGAATGTGCGGAATGTCATGTCTTTTTTTGGAATGCGTGTCCCTCCCTGGAATGTCGTGTCTTTCCCTGGAATGTGTGGAATGTTGTGTCTTTTTTTGGAATGTGTGGTATCATGTCTTTTTTGGAATGTGTGGAATGTCGTGTCTTTTTTTGGAACGTGTGGAATGTCGTGTCTTTCCTTGGAATGTGTGGAATGTCATGTCTTTTTTTGGGAATGTGTGGAATGTCATGTCTTTTCTTGGAATGTTTGGAATGTCATGTTTTTTTTGGAATGCCGTGTGGAATGTCTTTTCTTGGAATGTGTGGAAGGTCGTGTCTTTTCTTGGAATGTGTGGAATGTCATGTACTTTTTGGAATGTCGCGTGGAATGTCTTGTCTGTTCTTGGAATGTGTGGAATGTTTGTCTTTTCTTGGAATGTGTGGAATGTCATGTCTTTTCTTAGAATGTGTGGAATGTCAAGTATTTTTTTGGAATGTCATGTGGAATGTCTTATTGGAATGTGTGGAATGTTGTGTCTTTTCTTGGAATGTAATGACTTTTCCTGGAATGTCAGGTCTTTTCTTGGAATGCCATGTCTTTTCTTGGAATGTGTGGAATGTTTGTCTTTTCTTGGAATGTGTGGAATGTCATGTCTTTTCTTGGAATGTGTGGAATGTCGTGTCTTTCCTTGGAATGTGTGGAATGTCATGTCTTTTCTTGGAATGCCGTGTGGAATGTCGTGTCTTTTCTTGGAATGTCGTGTCTTTTCCTGGAATGTCGTGTCTTTTCCTGGAATGTCATGTCTTTTCTTGGAATGTGTGGAATGTCATGAATTTTCCTGGAATGTCATGTCTTTTCTTGGAATGTGTTGAATGTCTTGTCTTTTTGTCAGAAAAGCTAACAAAATAGGAGCCAATTATGTCTATATAGGGTACTATTGACAGAGAAGTACAGATGTACCAACATTTAGGCCAACTTTGTTGACGTAATTGCTAGACTGACTTTAGAGTCACTACATGATGCAGAAAATGAGTGCTGCCTTCACGTCAATTGATAATAACAAAGTGGCTCAGACATATGTCTCATGTGAGTCTGGTGAGTGTGGAAGGAAAGCGTTCACGGAAGTACTATGAATTAGTGGGATTATTGTGTTCCTTGATCTTTTTGGATACATGTCAGATCTGGATTTGAAAACATTGTGAAAAGGTGTCCTCAGCTAACATCTTAGAATGTTTGTTGGAGTTAGTTGTGCCACATTACAAATATGGATGGCAGTCCAAGTGTATGCACATGGCTTCACATCTCCATGGTTGGTGCAAATCACCATAGCTGGGGCACATCAATTGAATCAAATGTAACAACAGGGGGGCTAACAAAAGTCCCTGCCCCTCCCTCTGTACATTGTACCTATGTGTCATGGCCACAAGGCATGTTTGACTGGTAATGCAGTCCTCAAGTAACCAGGCTTTGGATGTCTCTCTTGGATGCACATGATGAGACTATTACACTCCATATTTTTTTCTGGTCACCAATTACGGGGCATGTTTGCAACCACATGATAGTTAGGGCCAATGTATGTGTGCAGATATGTGTGTAACTGTCACAGGAGACCCATGCTATGTACAAGTTGGTCGTGATATATCAGATGCAGTACCATCATGTCTTAATGGCTGCCATTTCCTTATTCAGCCTACACATTGTATATGTTTATGAAATTGTTGCGCTGTGCACAGATTTTGAGCACATTTCTTCCTTCCATACCTTACAGGTGGACCGGCACCCTACACTGTGGGAGAGGTGGTGACATTTGAGGACCCGACCACTCCAGTAAGTGTTGATATGTCTGTTATGTGTTGTGTTTGCTGGTTATGGACTCATGTGAGTTGAACGCATAGCAAGGTGTGATGCGTTGGGCAATCTTTTCTCTTGTTCCATGAGTGGGAATTCAGTTTCTCACATGTTTTGAGTTGGCCAATGCGTATCCAATGGTATTATGTAGGGATTGTAGGCCATTCCTGTAGGCCCCACTGTGAGTACAGGGGTTAGTAATGTGGATGACACTTGTATCACCAAGAGTCGCACTGGAAGTCAGCTCCGATTTAGTCAGCCTGTCAGACCCACATTCTCCAAGATTGGTACAGCAAATTGCTTTCCAATAGACATCTGCTTCCCTATTTACCTACGTAATTATGAAACAGTAGGTAGAACCTCCTAGCAGCATGTACTTCCACATGTAGTTCTACAAGTATGTGGAACTTGAGTGCAATGGCCTAGGTGTGCATGCAATTTATGATCATGGGTGTTCTAGCAACTATGTGTCTGATGTAAGTCAGGCCTCACTGGAAGTATATGTTGTGTACCAAGTTCTGCATTTCCTGATATGTGTGGCCCTATGATTGCTCTAGGGTTTGCTGGCTCCTAATTGTTGATAGGCCTTACCTGCGGTGTGTCTGTAGAGACAAACGTGTGGAGTTTTCTATACACTCCTCGGTGTACATGTTGTTGGCAAACTATAGTTGTTTATCCACCCCCCCCCACCCTCAAACACGGGCATGGGTTTGTGAATGGGGTACCTAGTACTGATGCTACCATTATGTTACACATACATGTGAATAAGTGACTTTGGTTGCAAACTAGTATACACACTCAGGTTTGGCACTTGGTACTATACTGACAAGTCCAGTTACAACTTGCAGACCATGTGGCTTTAGTTTTGCTTTCCGTACACTGACATTTATAGCCAAGGTCTTGGCGGAAGATATGCAGCATGATTCTTAGCTGATAACATGCAGAACTCAGATTGCAAGTCAAAGCCAGTTGTTACCCACCTTGTAGATTATTGATGGGCCATGTGTGATGTGACCTTTGTAGGCTGGCCTGCCATGTACTTCCTCAGGGACATTCAATGATCTGTATTGTGATATGAGCTGTTACAAGTACAGTAGATGTATTTTCTGATTAACTTCTTGTGCCATTTCACACAATGCAGTTACTAATGTAGAATATCTGCATTTGTCTTCACAGCAACTAACATGACTCCAGACCAGGTCTGTGAATTCCAGCGCCGGGCCATGAGATACCAGCACATCCTGCTGGTGAAGTCGGGGTTCCGGAGGATGGCCCGGCGATATCGGCATGAACAGGCCTCTGGGGCATGGAGAGCCTTCCCACAGGGTGGGCCTACTTTGCCCACCAGAGCCACCACCAGCACAACCACCAATCCAAGCCAGGTGGCCCCACCCACAGCTGGGACTGTTGGTCCGACATCTGCTGGACTTCCAGGCCCCAGCATTGCCACCGGTGCAGGACAGCCCACTAGGCCTGGCACCACACCCACACAGACCTCATCCACCGGTACCCAGACTGCCACAGCTCCATCTGTTGACCCTGCATCCTTCAACCAAATGGAACGGAAGATGGACAGAGTGCTGCGCAAGTTAAGCTACCTGAGCCGGGATGTGCGCCTCATTAACCAGCTTGTTAAGTCTCTTAAGAGGACCCTCTGGAGGGCCAACCTCTAGACATTTTTAGATGGACATGATTCCCTCCCCTCCCTCCACGTTCCTTGTTCTTATAGTTTCGGGGCTTAGGGCCAAATGTAGCAAAGGTTTTTACCCATTCTGTGTCTATGGGGAAAAAGTGTTCGTACATATGGCCCTTAGTGTTAGGTTAGTATAGGCTGTTAGTTTAGTTAGTGGGTGGGGGGTCCACAATCTTTATATATTTACTTCTTAAGTGTGTGGGTGGAGGGCTATGTTAGGGTTCTTGTGTGTTTAAATAAATAATAATAATTTATATATATATATTTGTATAGGATAGTATAGTATGTGTTTAGGTTAGTATGTGTTGTCCTCCATGTGTCCAGTCTCATAAGGGGGGTGGGGGTAGATGTTTAGAACGTTTTGTTGCATGTGATAAGTAAGTGTAGCTTAGGTTAGTTAGGGACAGTTGGGGGTAATGAGTAGTCAGGGTAGATTAGGGTAGGTAAGATTTTTCCCTCAGTTTCCCCTTCTGTGATTAGCATTTAATAAATATTTGGTTAACCCTTAATAGTATGTGTTGAATGGTACTTGATCGTGGGTTTGGATTCAGTGTACATCAATTTTGTACTATAACATCTGTGTCCTATGCTACAAACAAATCCCAACTGAGCTGTCGACCCTTCGTTGCAACCACCAATCACAGTTAATATGGATGACAATGTGTTTCTGTTGATAAGTGTATTTTGAAAGTCACAAACAGTGCTTCCAGACTTGGTATTGGGGAAAGAGTTTTAGGTCTGACTGCAGTGTGATGATCATGAACACCCTTATAAGATGAGTTCTCATTGGCAATCTTGTGTTCTTGTCTTCATGACTCTCATACATCATTTGTGACACAGTTCAGCATGATTACCTATTTGTATGTAAACTCAGACACCTTCATTTATGCTGTTTTTGAAGTGTTTGCTTAGATTAGTGTGCCATCTTATTTGTGTTATTTTGGCATGTTGACAACATTTTGCGGCCACTATTTGATGATTTAGATATCCCCTGAGGAAGCATTCTTCTCTCAAACACAGCATGATGGTGTATGGTTTCTCACTTCATCAGATTTGTCCCTCAGGATGGGCAGAGTATGATGCAATCATAGGCACTGCGCAGATTTCTCTGACTACATATGATCAGGACAGTTGTATTGACAAGCTACGTAATTTGACAGTAGGCACATTTCAGTTATCTACTGCACAGTTGATATGTCACATTACCCAGAGACAGATTTGTTGTGTAAGTGCTATTTATTGAAAAGTGCTGTAGTGCTATCTGTACATTGTCCATGATTGTGAGTCCATTATAGAGACCTCTTACATTGTGATCCAACACAAGGGTTTACCAAAATGCTTTTGACATACTGGGGTTGATGTTTCAGACAGTGCAGAGGGACAGAATTTGCCAATGAGTTGGAGAAAGACAAATACTGGGCTGGGTGACAAGATATACAGTGGTTTGCAGAACAGTGCTTGAGTAAAGTTGTTCCAAGACTGGCAAGTTACAAAGCGCAGGACCTTGGTAAATGTGGGCCATGTCGCAGGGACTAGTGCTTCCGGGTCATTTTCCTTGTGAATGTGATCTGTTCCATGTCTTCTTCTTCTGATGTGTGTGTTGCCTCCTCTGTCCTTGTTGTTGTTGGTTGTGAAGGGGCAACACACACCTCAGTGTTAGAAGACGTGGAGTCCGACATCCCGGTTGCTGCTCCCTGTGAATGTCTTAAGGGCAGTACTGCAGCAAGGAGGATCTGCTGGTTCTTGAGAATAGCAGCCACATCACGATGGTAGGCAGCCAGGTCGGCCCTGAGGGGGGTCATGATTGCATTCGTGCATGCAGTGGAAGGTTTGGAGTACGAGGTGTTCTGGCAACTCCCTTACTGCAGTGGTGAATTCCTTGACAGTTTCTTGTAGTCCTTGCAGGATGGATGTTAGGGCTTGCAGAGCTGCTGCCTGATCTGCAGATGACATCATGCACAAACGCACTCCCTCAAGGCTGGCTGCCATATTTTGCATCCCCAACCGCACCTCCTTGGCCAGCTCCCGCTGTACTCCAACTACAGTTCTCTCAAAGCTGGTGCCGGTGTCATCTGAGTCTTCAGCTGTATTGGAGCTGGCAGGTCTTACAATTGGGGTGGTGGGTGGATCCTCTGCGATGGCTGCTTGTTCTGTGCTCCTCCTTGTGATTGAAGGTGGGGTCTGGAGGGTTTCAAGGACCTTTTAGATAGTCTCCTGGTAAATGTTCCTCGGCTCGTCATCCATGTCATCAGGGAAATCTGGAACAGGCATATCCGCAGGAGATCCATCTTCCTCTGCAATGAAACAGGGTACAATTAGTGTGTCTGTGTTGTGGCAATTTTGATGTGACGTGCCTGCCTTTTGATGAATTCACTTTGTGATCTTGTTTTGTGTTAATTTCTCCAGCCCTTCAGATGGGCATTCTTCCAGGCCTATGGCCCACCTGCATGTCACATGTATGTTATTGAGTTATCAGACTTGTCAGCCTCATCGCCTCTAGGTGTTGGTTTATGCCAAATAGAGAATTGACACCTTCTTTTCCTACTCAAGCCTCCGTCTACATCCATTCTCATGGTGAGACTTTTCACTGGCTGTGGGTGTACTGATGGCCCTGGCAGCACACTTAACAATCTGGACCTGCCCGAATCTTTGATCTTTCACATCCACTTAAATGTAATTGACATGTGGCATATCCTATGCATGGCAATGTTATGATCTGATATGGGTGTTGACATTGGTAATGTGTCCTGCTGATGTTGGGGAATGTGTGCTACATTGGATTGCCCTGATAATCGTATCAGTGTCCTATTTCCTCCTCTGACTGTGCAGGTGTATTTCAGTGACCAGTTACATGTGTCCCCCCTCAATGCTGTTGTTGGAGCAGTATGACATTTGGGATGATGCACTGTTACCCCGGCACAGGATGGACCCTGACATATGCAGCATGGGTGTGTCCTTGGTGCTGTGTAGCTCCTATTGTTGTTTACATTGGCTGATGTTTGCGACAACTATAGGAATTGACATTTGAGAGTACTGGGGCCTTTGTCTTGTTTCTGGGGATTGTTGAAGTTGTCATCCTCATTCCCTAATTTAGGTGTGCATGATCCATGGGGAAGTTACTGCCATTGGCTTCTTGAGCTGCACACAGAGCAGAGGTGGTAGTGGCAACTGTTGTCGCAGTTACATTCCAGTTGTCGGTATGGCTAGAGGTTGTTAAGAGGGCCCTAGTTAATGTAGGGGTATGGTGGCTGACGTGTGCCGGGATGTCAGTTTGACGTTGTGCCCTTCCCTCCTGGCGTGGCTTTCTCTTTGCTCCATCATTGGCATGACAGCATGTCCCCATGGGACTGTTGTTGGTGTTGTGTAATGGTGTGCCCCAGGTCTTCTCCGAACAGGCCATGCCCCCCTGCTGTGCCCCTTTACCCATGCCACTCCATGTATAAGATGACTTCCATGTATTTTGTGGTCAGTATCCCCCCTGCTCACAGTTGACATTAGTGCATTATAATTCCCCATGCGACTTACCCTGCATGTGCGTTGTCTCCTGGTAGTCTGCGCTGTCCTGTCCTTGAATCCCTGTGAGGATCTCCTCAGGGAGGACGGCTGCGACCATCTCCTCCATGTGGTCCAGGGCCTCCTGAGGTGCTGGACTCCCACCTCCAGTCTGTAGTGCTGCCTTCCTGTTCCTGGCCATCTTTTCCTTGGTCCTGCACTTGCAGTCATGCCAGCGTTTCTTGCACTCGATGACTGTTCTGCGTACTTCTGCCACACTGTTAATCTTGTCGACAATTTGTTGCCATATAGCCTCTCTCCTACTGATTGGCAACTTTGAGGTGACAAACAGTTGGTGCTGGTGTTCCGTCACCTCTTTAACCAGAATTTCCTGCTCCTCTGCACTAAAGTGACACTTTCTTTTCTTCTTAAAAGTGTCTTGGTTCTTGTGTGGATCCTCCTGGCTGGTTCCTGGTCTGCTGTCATCTTCCTGAGGTCTGTAGTGGCATCTGGGATCCATTGTGGCTCTCCTCTGGTGAAATGGCAGTGTTAGCATTTTTTTTAACGCTATTGCATCAAAAACAGCGCATATCCGGTTTGCGGGGTCGTAAATCGACCCCCAGTCATTTCTGCTGCGTTAACGTTGTTTTGCTTTCCGACTTGACGCTGCGGTGTGCGTCAAAAATAATGACTCCCACCTGTTGTTTGCACGGCCGTGCGTCTAGGTGTAAATATGACGCCCGCACGGCACACCAAAATGGCGTTAGCCGGCGGTAAATGTTTGACGCAAAACTGCGCCGGCGCAGTTTTGCGTCAAAAAGTATAAATATGGGCCTTAGTCTCTAACATTTGTAGAAAACACACATCCTTATGTAGGGACAATTTCTCAGAGCATCAGCTGTGTTGTTATGAAAACACTTCCTTGTCCCTTACAGGTTAGAGGGAGATTCCAGCCAGAGAACCACGAATGTAAGCTGATTGGCAAATGCTGCGCAACCGATGCTAACGCAGACCGCAGGCCTTTGCTCAGATATGGGGGATGATGCTATCCCAGGGGAACCTGAAGGGCAGAATTAGAGACTAACATGCTGTGCTCTATTATAGCCTAGGTAGGAGTTAGTCTATTGACCATAGTGACAATATGATAGCATTATTTCTATGCTTTACTCTCCTTGTCACCATTTTAATACTGTCATGCTGTGTCGTCCTGGTTATTGCAGCTCACGCTTTGCTACCTAAGATGCAGTTGTTTTATTAAACCAATCATTGAAACATATACTGCTTCTGTTTGTCATTTATATATGAGACTAAATGTAACTGAGAGAAATGGATGAGACCTGAGTGACCACAGCTTCCCTGAGAAACCAAGAATGTCGTGCTCGGCTGCCCAGTCCCTATCCTTGGGTAGAGATGAGGCACTGCCAGAGCAAAACCCGGATTGGAGCGACAGGTGTCACCCGCAGTGGGTTAGACTTAGTCTTCCACCCTGCGGGCGACTCTGCCACTCAAAATCCAGTACTCTTATGAGAATAATGAGAGCATACGCGACACCACCACACAGCAGGCCAGCCTCCTACTGTGGGATTGGCTCATTCATAACTGCAGGAGCTCATGAACATCGAGGTAGGTGCTTAAAGTATGATGAGTCCCATGTGATAGACTTTCTGGGACGATGTGCCATTACCACGTCTCCTTTGCACGTCACTGCCCACAGAGGATCACCAGCAAAAGGAGCGCCTGTTTATCGCTTTCGTTTCTGTTTGACCAGGATCCAGTCACCTTCATCGAAGACTGTTTCCTCATCTTGTTAATGCTGGTCAACATATGTTTTCATTTTGCATTTTCGAGAAGTGTCTGTGTCACAAACCGTAAGATTCAAAGGTCGATCCACTATTCCCTGTGGCAGTTTGGTTCTGATGGCGCTCCCCAGATAGAAAGGTGGCAGGACCTTCACCAGTTGTAGAGTGAGGAGCTGAACAATAAGCGCTTAAGGCTTGACACAAGGTCTGGCTTAAAGCAACCCCTTCCATCAATGCTCATTGAATTAACCTTTTTAGGGTACCCATGAATTGTTCCACAACACCAGTGGCTTGGGCCACAGAGGTGTACTCTTCTGATGCTTGACATTTAGTCTGATCAGAAACTCCTTGAATTCTTTGATATCGAATGCCATACCATTGAAAGATTTGAGAGTTGCGAGGATACCCCATGCTGCAAAGATAATATCCAGCCACTCAATCTTGTCATGTGTTGTTGATAGCTCCTGTACTAAAGGAAAGCATGAATACTCATCAATGACTACCATGAGATGATGTCCGTTTCATAGGAGCCCAAAGAAATCAACTGAAGCTCTTTCCCAAACCTATGCAGGAAGGTCAGACATTGTCAATTGATGCTGCATCACTTTCAGGGAAAGGCAGTTGCACAGATTACACTTTTTGAGTTCTCTCTCAACTCGTTCCTCTATGTGCGGGAATCACACTCTGGCTCTTTGGGTGACTACACTGCCATGACATCCTTCATGGGGTAGTTCAAAGACTTGCTGTCTTAGGTGCTCAGGTATGACAATTCTAGAGCATCCCTAGTCACCGACAGTTCATTCTGTATATTTTTGAAGTTTTGAAATTCAGTATCATCAGCAATAGATCGAGTGCGCCTCTTCCACGATTGAGTTGAAATGATGTCTTTGAGGAAAAGCATATTCTTTTCGGCATTAGTACCAGTAATAATCTGTTCAATGGACAGGGCTGCTGGTGTGCTGGGCCTCACAATGAACTTAATGTACTCCTCAGCCGTTTTAGATGTTACATTGTGACAAGGTAGTAGTAAAGCAATCAGCAGGGTTATGATTATTGCCAGACTTGTGAACAATTGCATAGTCATACTCTTGAAGTCACAACCCCCACCTCTTGCTGTGAGTGGGCATCTTGGCTTGCAGGTTTCCAAAAAACAGAGAGCAGCTCTGGGTGGTCTGTAATGACAGTGCAACGTTTTCCATATAAAAACACTTAAAAATCTTCGCAGGCCATACTACAGCCAGACTCTCCTTCTCCAGCTGAGAATAGGCACGTTCTGTGTCAGACAGGCTTCACCTGACATAGACAGCAATGTGTCTCTGAGCATTCGGATGACCATTATGTTGAGCAAAGATTGCCTCCAGCCCCAACAGGCGAGCATCTATTTTGATCTCAGAATGTAACGTGGGGTCAAAATAGTCCCTCTTGGTTGCATTCTCAATCATATTTCATTCTTTTGAAGCTTTGATCACATTCAGCAGACCATTATAAAGGAACATTATGGTGGTCATTATGAACACAGCAGAAACAACCGCCGTGTTCATGCTGGCGGTCAAAACACTGACGGCCAGCGACCCCAGAACCCCGCCGGCCAGATAATGAACATTTCTGTGGGCCGGCGGGCGAAAACATTGTTTACGCCCACCGGCTCACAGAAAGGCTCGGCCGGGACATTGACGGCGGCTCCACATGGAGTCGCCGTTAATGCCTCTGTGCGGCAGGTGCAGTTGCACCCGTCGCGTAGATCCATGCCTGAAAATCGGGCAGTGACCTGTGCGACGGGGCTCTGCACCGGGGCCCTGCACTGCCCATGCAAAGTGCATGGGCAGTGCAGGGGCACCCCCTCCGCCAGCCTTTTCCTGACGGGATGAAATATTATCTGCAGGGTAGTGCAGCTACCCTGGAGAATGGTGTTTCAACTCGCCGCCAGGCTGCCTGACGGCGGGAGCCTGGCGGTGGGTGACGGCTGCCGCTGGCGGCCCTCACCTTGTTCGTGATATGGCGGTTTGACTCGCCATGCTGGCTGGCGGCTTCAGACGCCACTGCCGGCATGGCGAGCCAAACCGCCATGATCGTAATGAGAGCCTTTGTTTTGTGAAGCCTCTAAATGGGGCACTTAATGTAGCAAAATCACAAATGTACCTTGAGCAATAACTGGCTATGCCTAAGATGGATTGCAGCATGGTGACATCTTGTGGGGGGGAAGTGGCTGTCAGTGCTTTCACTTTGCCCCATCAGAGAAAATGTCCCAAAAGAATTTAAGTTTGGACTTGTGAAACTCATACTTTGCTGCGTTCAGAGTGAGACCTGCATCAACAAGTAACAGGCACACTTGTGTAAGAGCTTTATCATGCTTCTCTTCCAATGCTGCAAATACCAGTAGTTCATCACTATAATTAAAGCATTTGTGACAATTTGAATTATTTGACGTAAGATCCTGAAATATTTCTACAGCCGATGACACTCCAAAACTCTGTTGTATCTGAATAAACCAACATGAGTTGCAATGTAAGTGGAGTTATCTTCCAACTTGAGTTGATGACATCTCTTGTTCAGGTCAAGAGGGGAGAAGACTTTGGCACTGTTCAGTTGCATGATCATGTCCACTATGTGTGGAACAGGATGTATTTTTCTCTCAATTGCTTTGTTGGGTCTGGCGCATATCAACACAGATGCACACTGCACCTCCACTGTCCTTTTTTGGCACCACCTCTATAGGCAAAAACCATGGCGTAGGACAGCTTTAGAGCGCAAAGATGTCATGCTTCAAGAGAGTTTTTAGTTCTTTCTTAACGGCTTCTTACAAGTGAAAAGTAACTGCAGTGCCGCTGGGCAACAGGTCGAATGTCCTCATTAATGTAAAGTAGCACTTTCATTGCCTTCAGTCTTCCTAGGCCATGAAATGATGACAGGAACTCACTGACAACTTTAGACTGAGGTTGAAGGTTGTAATTGGGAGATGTCACCAGCAATGGCAAAACTGAGCAGGCTGTCATAGGACTCTCACTGTAGGAACACGCTTGCTGGATTTTGGTCAGCAGCACCACCGAGTATGGGGGACTTAGTCTGATCCCACAGCGTATGACAGCTGCCAGCCTAACTCTTTGGGCTAGCTAGCTGAAACTCATCAGAACCCCAGATTAAAGGTGATTTGTAGCAGACTATCACATGACACTCTAAGACTTCTCCTGGAAGTCGTGGTGGAACAGATTTTACCCCTGTCTCTTAGAAGCAGGATTTGGTTCAATGTGTTTTATTGAAGCAACTCCATTTAATGTAAGAAGACATGAATTGCGATTACCAGGATAATGAAACATAACTAGCAGTGGGTAAGATGCTGGGCACGGATGGACTCCCTATGGAGTTCTTTGAGATGTACTCGGATATTCTGTTGCCCATGTTGGTTGAACTCTATGCAGAGGCACTCCAGCAGGGTACACTCCCCGAGACAATGAGAGAGGCGCTGGTGGTCCCCCTGCCCAAGACAGTGTCGCGGGAAGCTCCGGTAACTGATTTCAGACCACTTTCGATGCTGAATTGCTATTTTAAGATACTGAGCAAGATTCTGGCCAATAGACTGGTTCAACATATCCCTTCCTTAATTCATGAGGACCAAAATGGTTTCATACCGGCACATAACACATCCCCCAATCTCAGGCGTTTGTTTGCTCTCTTGCATATGCTGAGAGCTGAGAGACCACCAGGGGCAGTGTTTCTCTCTGTGGATTTGGAGAAGGCGATTGATTCGGTGCGCAGGGACTACCTGAGGGCAGTGATGCGTCGGATGGGCCTGGGTAAGGGGTGGGTTGACCTCCTGTACAGTAGACCAATGGCACGGGTGAGGATGGGCTGGATGGTACCGGCCGCCTACCCCATATTCAGAGGTACCAGGCAGGGCTGCCCGTTGTCAGCGCTGCTGTTTGCACTTGCCATTGAGCCCCTGGCAGCTTGGTTCCGGGCAGAGGACCCAAGGCTAAGGGGTGACGTGGGGCTGCACGGAACATAACATTTTACTCTATGAGGATGACCAGTTAATCTATCTGAGGGAGGGTGACTCTGGGGTCCCATGGGCACTTACATTGCTGGAGGAGTTTGGAGGCCACTCAGGCCTTAGCTTAGACTCAATAGAAATAGGATGTAGGTCTTCCCGTGGGGGGTGGGTGAGCCGCGGCCGCCGTCCTGCTCTGCGGATATCAGATGGACACCCGCACCTTTAAATATCTGCGAGTACAAGTGTTCATGACTTAAGGGACCTACGTTACGGCAACTTAGGCAGGGCCTTCCTGGTCTTTGGGGTCCTCTGTGACGTTCTGGCGCTCTATCAAACTATCCACAATGGCACGGATATCCCTCTCTAAAATGATTATGTAGCCTCGCCTTCTCTATTATTTCTCCAACCTTCCGGTGGCGGTTCCTGCGAGCTGGTTCAGGGAATTGAATACACTGCTCTGAGAGCTCACATGGGATGAGGGCCGCAGGTGCACTGCCCTGTCTGTCTTTCGTCACCCTGTAGATGAGGGCAGACTTGGGGTCCCGGACTTCAAACTTTACTACTTGTTGAGCCAGCTACAATGGATGGCCAGATGGTTTGCAGGGGGGTGGGGCGGCTGGACTGGGTCACTTCCGGGGTAGACTCGATACTGGTGTGAATGCTCAATTACCGGATACCGTTACCGGCGGGGAACACCCTGCTGACAGTGGTATTCTCCTCTTGGAGGAGGTGCCTGAGACACATGGGAATAAAGGCAGCTTACTCTCCGGCGCTTCTTCTGGTGGCGTTGCCCCGGGGCACCCTGTGGCCGGTACTACCGAGATCTCAAGTCGGACCTGGACTCAGACGGGAGTGGAGACTCTAGGCGATTTCTTCCATGATGGGGTGAGGTGATACTTTACCAGTATGGTGGAGGAGAGTGGAGTTCCAAGAGGTCAATTTCTTCTTTACCAAGCACTGGCACATTCCATATGGGAGTACTGGCACACAGTGAATGCCGAAACAGAGGTTCATACAATTCTCCACCTCTTACTGACCATGGGGGGGGGCACTCATCTCATTACTAGGCTTTATACAGCCCACAATGAGGGCACAATGGAATCCCTTCAGGGTCTTAGAGTGAAGTGGGAGGAGACGTTGGGCAGAGGCATGACTGATGCTGAGTGGCGGAGAGGGCTGGCGTACCCTCGTATGATATCACGTAACACCCGTCTTCGATACATTCAGGGACATATTTATACTCTGTTTGCACCGAATGTGCGTCAAAATTTTTGACGCACAATCGGCGCAAACCCTGCCCCATATTTATACTTTGACGTCCGACCCCGCGGGCGTCAAAGTTCCACCATGTTCGCCATTTTTTGGAAGGGGGAACCAGCCTTGCGTTAATTATATGCAAGGTAGGCGTTCCCTTCTAAAAAATTACTTTAAGGCCTGTGCGCCTTATTTATACTCACGTCATTTTGACGCACAGGAGGGGGCAGGCTTTAAAAAACGGCGCCCAGCCTGATGTGCGCCGTTTTTTAACGCCTGGGTCAGGGCAGGCGTTAAGGGACCTGTGGGCTCAGAAGGAGCCCAGAGGTGCCCTCCCATGTCCCCAGGGACACCCCCTGCCACCCTTGCCAACCCCGGGAGGACACCCAAGGATGGAGGGACCCATCCCAGGGAAGTTGAGGTAAGTTGGGGTAAGTATTTTTTTTTTTTTTTTTTTTTGTGGCATAGGGGGGCCTGATTTGGGCCCCCCTACATGCCACTATGCCCAATGACCATGCCCAGGGGACATAAGTCCCCTGGGCATGGCCATTGGGCAAGGGGGCATGACTCCTGTCTTTGCCAAGACAGGAGTCATGTCAATGGAGGTTGGGCGTCAAAAAAAATGGCGCAAATCGGGTTGAGGCCAGAATTTTGCCTCAGACCTGACTTGCCCCATTTTTTGGGGCACAACCCCCATTTTCCCATACGCCGGCGCTGCCTGGTGTGAGTCATTTTTTTTTACGCACACCAGTCCACAGCGCCGGCTAACGTCATTCAATAAATAAGGCACCCGCATGGTGCTTTGGAATGGCGTTAGACGGCGGTAAAAGTTTTGACGCACAACTGCGTTGGCGCAGTTGTGCGTCAAAAAGTATAAGTATGGGCCTCAGTATGTACATAGAACATACCTTACACCGCACAGGATACAGGTGATATACGGGGGCGAACCCCAGGCATGCCCCAGATGTGGTGTTGACGACGTGGACTTGGACCACATACTGTGGCATTGCCCTGAGATACAGCAATGCTGGCAGTGTGTCCTGGGTGACATGGAGGGGGTGCTTGGAGTGAGTGTGAAAATGGACCCCTCTATTTGCTTGTTGGGTCTGAGACCCAGACCGGCCTCCCGGAAGACTGGCGGCAGGTTCTTGGATCTGGCACTGGCGCTATTTAAATGCCAAATTGCTATGAACTGGAAGTTCCCTAGAGGCCCCTCAGTGGTGGCCTAGCAATGCGATGTATCAACCTGGGCGCAAGCTGAACTGCATGCATTGTGGCGTGAGGAAGCCCTGGGGATCCGTCAGCGTCCAATTGCCCCACTCTGGGCTGAATTACTGGAAGCCTTGGAAGAGCAGATGATAGAGGTGGGACATAGCTCGGAGAATGGGGAGTAAGAAGTTGACATGACCCACATAGGCCCCGGCACAGGTGATGAATAGGGTTGAACTGGAAGGTATAGAAAGGGGCACTGTTAGCGCTCATTAATAA